>NC_059295.1:14783440-14790940 GCF_017591435.1 Portunus trituberculatus
ATGCCATCCTCGATGTGTACCGCGCACACTGGAGCAAGGATTAGATTTTGAAGATTGGTAAAATTAAGGCCTCTTAAAAATTTAAGGCTAAATTTCAAAATATCGCACAATGATCAGCAAATGATGATAGCGATCTTTTTGATCACTTTTCCCACATTATCAGAAACTGTTCATGGAACAACTGAGACTGTCGGGCCATAAAACAACATTAGTCGATACTTTACAAACCTGAAGCTTTTCGAAAGAAAGAACTCCTGTCATCATTCTTCTATCAAACCCTTGCGGACCGACGCATACCTGACACACACCGAACTTACTTTCTCCTAATTGGTGATTTGTTCCGTGCAAAGCGTTGATGTACTTGGTGTGCAATCATTATTTCTCTTTCTAGACATAAAACTATTATGAAGTAATAAATAAAAATTGTCAACCTTACAAGACTTTCCTGTGTTCATCTACAAGCAGTGACCTAAACAAAGAATCAAATCTGTTGAACGCTGCTTCAGCTGCTTCCATGAGATGACCATCGTAACCATAATAAGACCAGGAACTGACATTGGATCTAATATTGACCTTATCCAACTCCTTTGATCTCAGAAACGTTCACATGAGTCTTAATTAAATCATTACAGCTTCATCTTGCACCACTGTTTTCCTCCATAATTTTCTTCATCTTCCTCTTATTTCTTTTAATCCTCCTCCTGCTTCTCACCTCTATGAAATTACAAAAATGAAACGAAACAAAAACAGAGAGGACTGACTGACTGATTGATTCAGAAAAACAAAGGAAGGGTGTCGCAACATTGCGGTCAAATGGCGCAGAACAGAAACACCCGCGTGAAGAGCTGGTGGAGAGACTGACGGAGGCGTTACAGATCTTTTTTTTGTACGTAACATCCTGGTGAAGCAAAATTTCAGGATCAGGAAGCAAGGTATCCGTCGGCCCTTAATCTGCGTCCATTGTTGTGCCACGGTTGGTGCGCAGAATGGCGGCATGACGGGCGGCACCATCCCCTGGTAAGGTAAGTCACGTCCTAAATCCTGAAATGAGCAATATTAATCTATTAATGTATTGTTTTTTATTGTAATGCAACATATCTTAACCAATCCCGTCTGAAACATGAGAATTATTGTGACAGCTGATCATTGCAAACGAATATCTGTTACAGTGTCATATAATCGTATAGTGTATCAGTATTACCTTTCACCACCAAAGGTATTTCTGCGCTCCGCTTAATGGCACCAATCGCGATCTGTGTAGTTTTCATTGTTCGCCAGCTGGTTTAGTTCACAAGTTGGTCCTGCCTATCGCGCCGAACTGTCGCTCTTGTGGAAGCCCTATTAGAAATATATATATATTGATATTCATGCCTACATTCCTCATAATATAAACGTTTGGTTATTTCACTATGTGTCTGATTGAAAATGACATAAAAATATGCAAATATATTTTCCTAATGGTTCAAAGTATGGATGTACCAGTGTCCCATCAAAATATTTTTTGTAAGTCTAATAGTACATATATACCTTATCACAAAATTGTCAGAGTTTCTGCATAGGATAATGCTCCACTCAAAAAGCGTAGAGCAAATATCACTGAGTAGCATTTATAAAAAAAAAAAATTTTCGGAGTCTGTGCCGAAATAACCTGGCCAACATTACCGAAACCGAATTTTCCTAACTGAATCACAACAAGCGAACTTGGTATGCCTTTTGATCTCAGAAAGTTTCTCAGAGTTGGCACTGTCCATTTTCTAAGTTCATCCTCACTAATATCCATAGTGTTATCCATAGTGAAGTCGTTGTGTAGCGAGTGTGGCGATGGCTCTTAACACGCTAGATTTGTTTACGTTTCGATAGAACAATCTCGGTGCATGTTAGACAATATCCTCTATACTGTTAATTTCTTAAGACTATTAATTGTTGTGATTTTCTGTATGAATATAATTCATATTAACTTTTATGGAAAGAAAAAGGCATTAAAACTACGCTTTACCTATTAATGATCTTTTCTATTTTTTGTCCCAGAAATGGAGATGGTAGAGAAGAGCGCTCGACATATATATAAATATTTCCACTTTTTTAGCTTATATGCCACGAGTACATTCTTAGAAAGATTATAACTATTTTATTAAACCATTTAATATTTACAAAACGTGCAGAAAAGTACGTTCCAGTTGACCAACTTGCTGTGAAATAATTAACCCATCTGGCGGTTGAAGGCACCTACATAGCAGATCGCGATCGGTCCCATTTGCAGTGTAGATCTAAATTCAGGGTAGTATATCTATAGTAGAAAATAGGTAAGTGATAAGTCATTCACAAATAAACGACTGTCATGTTTTCTCTAACGCCATCAAAATTTCGGCGTCGAGGGGACTTATGTGTGTGTGTGTGTGTGTGTGTGTGTGTGTGTGTGTGTGTGTGTGTGTGTGTGTGTGTTGAAATGACACTTAGTTATTTACACAAAGATAAGACGAAGACCACAAACACTGAGTGGGTTAACCAGGATTAAAGACTCTTGAATTGCTTCCGGTTTCCTTGCCATGCCTCGTACTGGCGTGTGTCGCTTGGCTGGCTCTCACCACAGCGCCACGCATCATCACACGCTGCAGGGAAGATCCTTATGAGAGAAAGACAAAAAAAGAAAAAAGAAGAAAGATTGAAGAAGTAAAAGGACTCCGATATCTTTTTGGTTTGACAGGTGTTCCCACATCCATCAAGAGGAGGCGGGGAAGGTGCCTTCTAATATCTGACGCGGCGTTGTTGTACACAAGTGCCTGGAGCCTGAACGAGCCTAGTGAGAGGGAGCCCCACCGACACGCGGCTCTAGGACGGGTGGCGGCAGTAATGCAGGTGTTTAGCTTCAGGTTAGACACAGCGGGGCTTCTGATACTCTACAAGGAAAACCAATTCTTCGGTTTCCTTGTTGCTCTGTCGCTTTCATCTTTATGACTCACAGGTATGAGTTTCTATTATTCTGTTTTATTTTTGGTTCATCTTTTCCTCTCTTTCACTTCCCTGCCGAATCCCGGAAAACGTCATGAACGTCCTCGTAAATCACGATAGACAAGAAAGTTTCTCGACACTGCTTGTTGGTATCGGCGGCACAAACCTCGCTGACCGCCGCCCACCTGCCGCAGCCAAGCAGAGCCACGCACGCCGACCAAACCAGCCTTAATTAAGTGTAGCTTGTCTTGTGGCGCTCTGATCTTTGGCATTGCACTTCGATGCTGTTACTTACTGATTTATGTATTATTATGTATTATTATTATTATTATTATTATTATTTGACGTACTTTAATCTACACAATTCCTTTATCTTTCCTTGCCTTCCTCTCGCTCTCTTTCATTGATTTTGTTTTATCTATCTTATATTTTATCCTTATCGATCCCCTTATCTTTATTCATTTTCGCTCCCCATTGTCTCTCAGCTTCATCCTCCTCCTCCTTTTGCTTTCGTTCTCTTTCTGTCTCCTCCTCCACTCGGGCCTCCTCTTGTTCCTCCTTCTAACGATGATGATGATAATGATAGCGGTATTAATAACGATGGTAATTGTAATGGTAGTGGAGGTGGTGATGTTGGTGGATGCGGTAATAAACGATGATGATGATGATGATGGAAGTTATGACAGCAAATCACTGAGAATGGGAAGAGAATATTGATGGTAATGGAAATAAGAAAGGTGAAGATGAGGATGCTAATGGGGTAAGAAAAATGGGGTGATTCTATGAGTATGGGAGAAAGAATGTGATGAGAGTGAAATTATTTGTAAGTTTCCATATATGAAGGTTATGCAGTCCTTTAGCTTTCATTCTTAGGCTTTCCTTAGTTTATTTATTATCTTTTCGGTCATTGTTATCTTCCCTATCATCATTATCATTATCATCATCATCATCATCATCATCATCATCATCATCATCATCATCTTCTATCCTTCTATAGATCAAAGAACGAATGAGTCTTATACCATAACGACTACCATCTTCATTATCACCACCACCACCATCATTATCATTATCATTATCATCATCAACCTCTACCCTTTATAAATCAAAGCACAAGTGAGTCTATACCGTCATCACCAACACCACCACCACCACCACCACCACCACCACCGCCGCCATCACCACCATCACCACCATCACCATCACTATCATCACCATCATTATCATTTGGTTCGATAAATCACAGCAACAAACTTTCTCATGCCGGGGCGAGTTGAGTGTAGCCATTAACCAGACTTTCCACATGGCCAATCAGTCGCAGTTTCCAGGAGGCCTCTAAGTGCATTACGGCTGTTAGCGGTCTCAATCAGCACATCACCATCCATCAAAACGCCACTTGAACTCAATGTCCCTTCACTGCTTGTCTTAACAGAGGCCAACCGTGGTCAAATGAGCCAGACACGATGAGAAAGAGAGAGAGAGAGAGAGAGAGAGAGAGAGAGAGAGAGAGAGAGAGAGTATAAATTGGTTAATTGGTAAATAATTCTTTCCTGTTTACGTTTTGGAAAGTAGCAAATCTCTTTTTTTTTCCGGGTTTTGTAACCTTTACATTAAAAAAAAGAGAGAGAGAGAGAGAGAGAGAGAGAGAGAGAGAGAGAGAGAGAGAGAGAGAGAGATAAAGAGATATATAGATAAATAGATAGATAGATACATATATACATAGATAAATAGAGAGAGAGAGAGAGAGAGAGAGAGAGAGAGAGAGAGAGAGAGAAAAGGAGGAGTAAGTCACTGGAGAAACCACAAAATAAATCGCACAGCCACTAAAAGTCAACTGCAGAAATGAGTTTTGGAAGATTATGCAGGAAACGTCTTTGTGCTATCACGTCTTCCGTGAGAGAAACTGTCATACTTCAAGTTAAAGCAATGACAAGCTCGAATTTAGTCCCTGTGAAGGCTTGGTCTACTGCAGGTGGGTGGCGTGAGTACCGGCCCAGAACACGATTTTTATTGTGGGCATCGCTCCTTTCATAATTTTTGTTGTTTATTGTAGTCATAGGAAGCTATATTCATTTTAAGGATGCTTTGGTTGTTCCTCTGATGCGTTTTCGTCTTTAGTTGCGATGTCTTTTTTTTTTTTTTCAGTGGAGTGTCAGTTACTCTTAAGGCATCACACTCATCACTGAGCAATAAAAGTAATGACTTATTCTATGCAGGAATTAAAATTTGACTAAGATTCATATTTCTTTTTTTCTTTTTTTCTTTTTTGTTAAGTGATATTCCTACAAATGCTATGACAGTTTCACCTTGACATTCAAATACATGACCATCGTTTTTGTGTTGATACCTAATGTAGCTCCAAAAAATAAGATGATACTTTTTGTTTTTCCTTTTCTTGCTTTCTTCTTGGTTGCCTTTGACACACCAGTGCTCCCCTTGCTGCTGTTTCTGTTGTAGCTGCTGCTGCTGCTGCTGCTGCTGCTGCAAAGAGGATTTATGCTCATACACTGAGATTAGATTCCGTGGCCATTTGTGTGTGTGTGTGTATGTGTGTGTGTGTGTGTGTATGTGTGTGTGTGTGTGTGTGTGTGTGTGTGTGTGTGTGTGTGTGTGTGTGTGTGTGTGTGTGTGTGTATTATTCACCACAGTCGTCCGCTGGTTACCCAGTCAGCCTTTCCCCTACGGAAAGAGCTCAGAGCTCGTAGTGACCGAACTTCGGGTAGGACTGAGACCACATGTGTGTGTGTGTGTGTGTGTGTGTGTGTGTGTGTGTGTGTGTGTGTGTGTGCTTACGTATATGTCTAACACACAAAGTGATAAACGACGGTCACTATGAGGAGTGTGTTGTATGACCTGTTAGCGGGAGTCTGAACACTTACATGATATTACTAGTGATGCAAGCGGTGAAATGGAGAGCTAATGTGTGTAAGCCTTCCCTGAGCAGCAGCCGTCCTCTCCATCACCAACACTCCCGCTGCGCCCCCTCCTGACACCACTTCATAACACCTGTCTGAATCCACGGGGGCTCTCGGTCCAAGCATACATTGGGCGTGTACCGACACCCAAACATATAATCCCTGCCTTTGCATGTGGGTCAGGCTACGAGAGCAAATATCAAGCCTGCCGAAACAGAGTGCATGTTCAAGGCAGCTGAAGCAAATCTGACTCTTACTTTTATCTCTGTTATAATCTGTTGCTATTAAACAGTTTGGTGCAACCATTCCTCCTCGGCTCCAGAGAGCTGCGTCAAGGGCGTGGCGGCCAGTGCCTCATACACACATTGCATACAATACTGTTCTTCATACAAGTCTTTATTTTCAATTATTTTTTTTCTTTCTCTTAAGCAAAAAAAAAAAACAGCTGTTACTTCAAAGATAAACTGTTTGCTCTGGGAACAAAAAATTACCAACAAAATATGTCGTTTTTCTTTCTTCCGCCTGCTAATATGGTAAGAAAATATTAGACTACATGATTTCGGATATTGAATCTAGGCTATTCTACTTAAAAAATGGTTATTTGCTAATGGTATATTGCAAGCGTAGTCTCCTATACTTCGCGTTTAATATTTTGAATTTTCATAAGATTCACCATAAGAAAAAAGGCCCCATGGATATGTTGATTGCAGATTGCAGATGAAAAACGGTATGAGTAAAGGATTTGGTTATCCCTATGATGTCACATCTTGTTTCTGTATGTGGCTTTTATAGCTCCAGTGGAACACTAAGCCAGTAATATACATAAGGTGCCGCCGTGGTACAGTGGAACCATGCGTGCTTTGGGGTCTGAAGGGTCTCCAAGCGCACGGGTTCGAATCCTGTCCACGGTCCTAGTGTAGGTTGGGCTTTCTCACTCGGGGTAATGGTTTCCTAGCGGGTAGGCTTTGAGATAGGAGGTGCCACAAGAAGTATCCCCTTGAGCCCAGAAATTCCCGTGAAAAGCCCACATGGTATAAAAGAAAAAAAAAGTCTCTATATTTTTTTCTTCCAAACTCAAGGAAGTCTTTTTCATGAGTGATGACGTGGAATCTTATCCATCCTTTCCCAAAACCATGAAAGCATCCGTAAAAACCAACGCAGTCGTCATAACAACTCGACAGTAGAAACAGAAACGTTGGAGAATTATGGTCGTAGGAAGATAAAGCGAGTCTATCTTTACTTCACAACACGTGAGACAACTCCATAATGGCTCCGTCTTGGGAAAAGTGACTCATGCAGCAGTAGAGGATGAAATTTGAGATGAACTTAGCCCACTGATAATATTCACGTCTCGCCTTCCCAGCTCGATTACATTCTCTTCTTCATCGTTTGCGTTTTCAGATTTCCTCATGTTTGTCAAGCGTTCATTTGCAGACAAGCGCATGCACATTAAACATCATATCCTCCCTCGGGCAACACTCCACACTTGCAGCGCGGACACCTCGTTTCTTCATTCTATATTTCATCACATTCCAAGGAGATCGGAGCGAAGTGGTAATGGTGGTGATGGTAGAGAGAGAGAGAGAGAGAGAGAGAGAGAGAGAGAGAGCGCTTGCAACACATAAACAGGTGAGTA
>NC_059295.1:14795940-14800940 GCF_017591435.1 Portunus trituberculatus
AAGAAAGACAGAATTAATGATGTAAGCGATATTACTCGTATTCCGGCACATGTTGGCATGCTGTGTGTCCTGCAGCTGTTGTGACGTGCTTGTTGCTGTGTCTGGTGCGCTGCAGTGCTGATAAATGGTTTACTTCTATTAAATTCTTACCTTCACATGTCTTTTTCTATTACTACAACAACCTGGAACTTCAGAAAAATATACAGACTAGAAATTGAAACATGAGAATGGAGATGAAGACATTTGATGAGGTTATTGAACCCTGAACACACAGATCAAGTAATCTCACAAACAAGGAAGATTGCACAAATTCAAAGCAGTAAGCACGTCCTGGGAAAACGAATGAAGTGGGAACAAGTGATCTAAAAATCCGTGATGGTTTAATCGTTGGGATCGCGTCACAGAGCAGCACCTGACGCCTAGTAACCGCCCTCACCACTCCTGCAGGAAAGGAAAATTGCCTGCCTGACGAAAGAATTTATAAACATTCCCACCTGAGATTGCCTGAAGTTTATACCCTGCGTGCCATAAACCGTGAGAAGTTTTTATTTTACAAGCAGCGCAAGTGGAATAATGTGGTCGTGGAAGTCTCTGTGAGAAAGAAAAGGATCAATTATGTTCAGGATTGAGTCTCAACAGCTGCCTCGTCGTCATAAAATATCTCATAAATAGCGATTCTTCGTTTATATCTGGGCGCTAGTCTGGCCGTCACGAGAGGCAGCCAGCGTGTGTCACGGAGCAGCAGCAGCAGAAGGCAGACCGCACACTCAACCGGACGCTCAATGATAGAATATAGATATCCGTGATAGGGCAGAGCAGGAAAAGGAAGAGGAGGAACCGGAGGAGCTAGGAGGGAGAGTGTTTAGGAAGTAGGATGGAAGACAGGAAATGTGGAGGAAAGAAGAGAAGGAGGAGGAGGAAAGAGGAATTTTCAGCCCAGCCCCATGCAGTCCCCTCAGGCGGCTTGGACACGCAACGTAACATTCATTTACTAGAATTTTTCGTGCTGTGGCCTCACTAGCGCCAAAAACACACTTTTCCATGTAAATTGCACCTCCCCCGCGTCCACCATCACGCCATGCTGCCAGCCTGTCTGTGCTCCGCCTCCCGTCCCCATGTAGCCACGAGTATTCTGCTCTCGCTTCAAATGTAGACTTCTTTTCAACGTTATGCAAGGGTTTACTGTTTCATTTTTCACGCCTTCTATTTCTTTTTCGCTTTTTTCCTGCTTATTGACACTTTTTTTGATTACGTGAAACTTTACTCAAATGTAGACTTCTTTTTAACGTTATGCAAGGATTTACTGTTTCATTTATCACGTCTTCTTCTATTTCTCTCTTTTCCTGCTGATTGAGACTTTTTGGATCATGTTATCGCCTCTTCTACTCCTTTTCTCACTCTTTTTTTTTCTACTGCTTACCATTTCTTACCATGTGGAGCTTTATTGAAATGTACACACTTCTTTTCAGTGTTATGTAAGGATTTACGGTCTCGATTATCACTTTTCTCCTTCTTTTCTCTTTCCTTTTTCTATTACCTGCTATTTTGTTTATGAAAGGATTTAGTATTTCATTTATCACTTTTCTCTTTCGTCTCTTCTCTCTATTTTTTTTTTCCGATTGTCTGTGTCTTTTATTTCTTTATTTTGTGAAGCTTTATCTCTTCTTCTGTTAATTTCTTTGTGTTTTTATGTGGTGTATACGTACTTTGTTTTATCATTTATTCCCACCATTCTTTTCTTTTTTTGTTTGCTTTCTTTCTATCTTTCCTGTTCCTTTTCTTATTCTTCGATTACTTCCAACCTCTTTTTCCCTTTCATCTTTCTTTCTTCCCTTCTTTCTTTCCTCCTACACTCGTTAAGCCTTCACTTTTTACTTCCATCAGATATTTCCTTCTCTATTTTTTCTCACTCTTTTCCACTCATTATTATTTTCCTTATTATTTTCTTTCCCGTCTTTCCCGTCTTTCCGTCTTGGGGCTTAAGTTCTTGTTTCCTTCTACCACCAGCAACACACACACACACACACACACACACACACACACACACACACACACACACACACACACACACACACACACACACAGTCCCCTCGCGTGAGCTCCACAAGATTTTTTTTGCGTACGTGAACCAGATTCGCACGTAAATATTGTGGGAAGTGCAGCAAATGATCATTAGAACAGAGATAATAAAGAACACGCCTTCTATTTTATTTTCCGTGTTTTCTGTTTATCTTTTGTCTGAAATTTTGTTATTTTGGGTGTGATTTTGTTGTTGTTGTTATTGTTATTGTTGTTGTTGTTATTCTTTTCATTTTTATTGTTATTACTATAATTTTATTATTATTATTATTATTATTATTATTATTATTATTATTATTATTACTATTGTTATTGTTATTATTATTGTTATTATTATTATTATTATTGTTCATCATTATTATTATTATTATTATTATTATTATTATTATTATTATTATTATTATTATTATTATTATTATTATTATTATCATTGTTATTATTGTTATTAGTTTGTCGTTGTACTATTAATATTATTATTATCATTATTATTATTATTACTACTACTATCACTTCTGTACCACTACTACTACTACTACTACTACTACTACTACTACTACTACTACTACTACTACTACTACTACTACTACTACTACTACTACTACTACTACTACTACTACTGCTACTACCACTACTACTACTACTACTACTACTACTACTACTACTACTACTACCACTACCACTACTACTACTACTACTACTACTGTTACTATTTATGCTGCGGTTGCTGCTGCTGCTGCTGCTTGCTATATAGATATGCATTTATATTGCCACAAATGGTCTTGCTGCTGCTGCTGGTGCTGATGGTATCGATGGTGGTCGTGATGGTGGTTGTGATGGTAGTAGTTGTGAAGGTGGTTACGGTGGCGATACTGTTGCTACCGTTATTAATTTTTGATGATGGTGGTAGTGGTGGTGGTGGTGGTGGTGGTGGTATCATTGGTATTGATGATATTGGCACGTATTATTAGGAAAACTCTAACCTGGTGTAAAAAAAATGCATTAAGAATAAAGAAAAAAAGAAAGAAGATTGGTGAATGAATTTGATAGCACGGAAATGGAAAAAAAAAACAAGTGAGAAAGAAAAAGACTAACCCACACACAGTTTAGCACTTCCATCACTCAGGCTTATACTAATTCACTCGAGTTTCTCCTGTAGTAAGTCCCCGTGGTGGTCTGCGAGTACTGGAGGACGTGGGAAGGAACAGGAGAGACAGGACGCGGCGAGGAAGGGGACGAGGCAGCAGACGCGAGCCATTTCCCTTCATCTGCAGTAATTAAGTTGTTGCCTCCGCGGTTATCTCGTTACCTCCCCGGGGCGTCCCTCTGATGCGCCGCCACTCTCGCGGGAACAGTTCTTCTTAATCTATTGTTGTTATTAAGTTTT
Organism: Portunus trituberculatus; assembly: GCF_017591435.1. Lineage (NCBI taxonomy): Eukaryota > Metazoa > Arthropoda > Malacostraca > Decapoda > Portunidae > Portunus > Portunus trituberculatus. Next base: position 14,799,404 of record NC_059295.1, read on the forward strand.
CAGTGTTACTATGTTTTGTCATCTTTACTTTTTTTCTTGTCCATTTCTTTGTATATTTTTTGTTTGTCGGTCCATATCTCTCTCTCTCTCTCTCTCTCTCTCTCTCTCTCTCTCTCTCTCTCTCTCTCTCTCTCTCTCTCTCTCTCTCTCTCTCTCTCTCTCTCTCTCTCTCTCTCTCTCTCTCTCTCTCTCTCTCTCTCTCTCTCTCCGTGTTTTTATTTAATGCCAATATCGTTGGATTTTCGTTCTAAAAGAATTTCATATCCTTTTCCTAACACTTACCCACTTTTCCCTGACAGTTTCCTCATCTGTAAAAGCTGTAATCTCTTCCTTTCTTTCCTTCACACATGGCTACTTTTGCTCTTATTCTTTACGACAATGTGCCTGTTGGTTACCTCAATTTCATCCCATTTACATAAACGCTCACTGCGGTTATTTTTGTCTTACCGACAGGCGGGGAGGGTCGCGAAATGGGCGGGGTGGATGCGATGAAGGGAGTGACTAGGGAGAAGAAGGAGGAGGAGGAGGAGGAGGAGGAGGAGGAGGAGGAGAAGGAGAAGGAGAAGGAGGAGGAGGAGGAGGAGGAGGAGGAGGAGGAGGAGGAGGAGGAGGAGGAGGAGGAGGAGGAGAAATAGAAGAAGGAAAGACTAGTGAAGATGTCCTGTAAGCGTGTGGTGGATGGAAGCTGTCTCTTTACATGCATGATGAGTGTCGGACGATTTGCAAATATGGATTCGAAACAAGAAGCAGACGCATTAACGGGCAGTAAAGGGTGATCTTGTTGAAATATTGATGATTTAAAAGAAAACGTGTTGTTGTTGTTGTTGTTGTTGTTGTTGTTGTTGATGTTGATGTTGTTGTTGTTGTTGTTGTTGATGTTGTTAAGAGGATAAGAACGTGATTATATAAGGGAAGCTACAGCAAGATGTCAGGCCCACACGTGACTAGTTCTTCTCTCTCTCTCTCTCTCTCTCTCTCTCTCTCTCTCTCTCTCTCTCTCTCTCTCTCTCTGTGTGTGTGTGTGTGTGTGTGTGTGTGTGTGTGTGTGTGTGTGTGTGTGTGTGTGTGTGTGTGTGTGTGTGTGTGTGTGTGTGTGTGTGTGTGTTGCTTTGAGGCCACCAAAATTTAAGAGGATCCTGTTTCCTTTACATATTTGAAGGATAATATTCTTTTTCAGCAGAAAACACACACAAACACACACACACACACACACACACACACACAGGGACAGTCACTCAGCCAGCCACAAAATCGTCGTAAACGTTAACTACTGAGCGTCATCCCGCAATGGTCTGATTTCCTGAGTGGGCGTCGCCGGTGGGTTCCCGCCTGAGGCCGCCACCACACACCCCGCGACCTGTGGTTTACCGAAGAGGATTTAAAGATGGACCTTTTCGTCCCCATCAATGTCTTTTAGGATACTTGCTCCTGAAGGGACAATGGAAGCCTGGTGCTAGCGACAAATGTAATCTTGCTTCCTGTACTGGCGGAGGAAATGGTCTTTGTGGGTGTACTCAGATGTATCTCCGGCTGTCTT
>NC_059295.1:14805940-14815940 GCF_017591435.1 Portunus trituberculatus
AGATCTATTTTATTTCCTTTTCTTTTTATTGAGTTTTTTTTATATTCGTTCCTTTTTTGATGTTGTCTGTTTCTTTACTTATTCCTTTTCGTCTCGTCCGTTTCTCTGCTCATTTATCTTTTTTTTTTCCGCATGACTATTTCCCATAAAAAAATCCGCCCTGTTGTTCTTTTTTATTCTAACTGTTTCTTTATGAATTACTTTTAGTCTCATCCGTTTTTCTGCTAATTCTTTGTTTTCCGCATGACTATTTCCCATAAGAATCCGCCCAGTTGTCTATTAATCCTCTGTTTATGTCACCACTTTCTTTACTAACTTATTTTTCAGCTTCTCACCTTTGTCAGTTTTGTCTCCTCAATTTTTTGTGTTAATTTCGTTTTAGTTTAATATTCATGATCTATATATATATATATATATATATATATATATATATATATATATATATATATATATATATATATATATATATATATATATATATATATGTTAATTTCGTTTTAGTTTAATATTCATGATCTTTTATATATATATATATATATATATATATATATATATATATATATATATATATATATATATATATATATATATATATATATATATATATCGACACCATCAGTAACAGCGAGACCGTGAGAGAGTGGTGGTCGTGGTGGTGGTGGTGGTGGTGGCAGCGGCGGTGGTTAGCCTATAGTGGTTATGCTGGTGGTGGTGGCGGCGGTGGTGATGGTTGTGGTGGTTGGGCTTGTAGTGTCAGAAGTGAAGATAAAATGTAATAAATGAAGAAGTGAAGATAAAAATAATAAATGATCAAAATATACGAATTACAAGATACTTTGAAAATTTATTAGCCATTCTCTTTATTACGTCAAAATGTATCAGAAAATGTTGTTTGCTCGCAATGTGTGTGTGTGTGTGTGTGTGTGTGTGTGTGTGTGTGTGTGTGTGTGTGTGTGTGTGTGTGAAAAATGTTACATAATGAGACATAATAGCATTTTGGGTTGTATGTTGAAGTAAAAGATAGAACGATCGCCAATAAATCTCCAAGACATCTGGTAATTCTTGTTTTTATGGCGATGAATTATGATGTTATATAATTTTATCTTGCACTTCATCACTAAGCAGGAGGAAGAGAGGAGGAGGAGGAGCCGCAGCAGGTTTTCTCACGTTATCGTTGAAGGAGGTGTTTTATAGGTTATTCTGGACATCACTTGCCTTGAGAATTACATTATGACTAGTTATCATCACTGAGATGTGACGATGATAAAAAAAAAAAAAAAACGCCGTGGAGGAGGAGGAGGATGAGGAGGTGGGAGAGAGGAGGAGGAGGAGGGGAGGAAGAGGAGGAGGAGGAGGAGGAGGAGGAGGAGCAGAGTTAAGTAATGGAGGCAAATGGTGAACAAACTTTGTATCGACAAGAGTTAGGTAAAAATGGTTCCTAGTGATCGTCTTGTGAGAAGTGAAAGTCCTCACCCAGCAGTGCCCAGTGTTACAGTGTGGGAAATGTGGTCCATCCTTACTCACTTGGTGTCTTTGGGAGGGAAATTCAGAAAACTGGATAGTCAATTATTTCAACAGGCGCCGCTGCTTACAATACTGTAACTGTTTTCATCAGAATACTAAGGACAATTAACTTACCCTCTGTAAAACGCTGGATTTGTCATATCATGAAAACGAGAACGTGACCTGGCTAAATTTAGCAAATGATCTCTTTTATAACTAGTATTTATAAAAAGTCATAAGAAAAAGCCCTTTAATTGTTCCCAAGCCTCCCTACCGTAGCGCTGCACAGAGCCTGGATAGTTTGCCCCAACCCTAATCACATGCCTTTATTATAGCTCCATGACTCGAGCAATATCATTTCCAGAAATTATTTTAACTTTCTTTATCCTGAACGGCTGAAACGTTTCACACACCACGCAGCACACCTGGCATCAGTCTTCTCCACCAAAGGTATCCAAGACTTGTTTTCAAATAAGACTGTCCGAGCGATCATTCCTCGTAATATGAAGTAGAAAATATATAAATAACAAATCAATGTTGGTATCGTAGGTAGCTAATACAAAAATTCATTAACACATAGAATAGACAAATGCATAAAACAGACTTGTGAAAAACCATAATATTTCGCGTCAATCTCACGTATCGGCATACTGTTCTGTCAGATGGTTGAGAATTTAACTGTGTGACTTAAACCAATTTTCTTTGAGCATGATGTGTTAAGGATCCAGTTGAGTCTTACTGGCGCTGGGAGATATATAAGGGTTATATTCACGCCTTTTTTTTTCGTTTAACATGCGACCACGATGGAAGTTATGTCAAGTATTCGTGAGTTATGTAAGGTTTCTCGGTGTGGTAAGGGCCCAGACCTGGATATGCAAGAAGAGCCCAGCATGGATGTCTTTTGAAATGTACATGTTGTCTCGTAAGCTTAAAAAAAATATATATGAAGAAAAAATAAAGATAACAATAAAATAGCAAAGTTGGTAAATACTGTAAAAATAAAGAAATAAAATAGAAAAAATATAGACACATAAATAAATAGAAAAAAAAAACAAATGCTAATATATTTTTCTTTGGGATTTTATGCTATTATTGTTTTCTGCAAATATCGCATCGCCGGTCACATCAAAGTCAAATCAGAAGGAAACATGCAGCTCTTCCTAGTGAGAGGATATAAATATGTCTTTCCTGCAGTCTTACTATTCCTTCTCACAGTCCAACGTTTGTCGCATTTGTCTCCAATATGATTTGATAGCTCTTCCTCATCTGATCACCAACAGTCCGTGGCAGCGATGTTCTTCCCAACGAACCGTGTCTTCCTTCCTTCTGGTGAAGTGAGGTATGTCTTTGGTCCTTCAGTCTGTGCTGTGCGTGCATGAATGATGTATAACTGACGTCACTTAGATAACAATGGTGATAGTGATGGTGGTGGTGATGGTGATGATGATGATAATGATAATAATAATAATAACAATAATAATAATAGTAATAATAATAATAATGATAATAATAATAATGATAATAATATGATAATAGAACTAATAATAATAGTAATAATAATAATGATGATAATAATAATAATAACAATAATAATAATAATAATAATAATAATAATAATAATAATAATAATAATAATAATAATAATAATAATAATAATAATAATAATAATAATAATAATAATAATAATAATAATAATAATAATAATGATAATGATAACAGTAATATTGATAATCATGATAATAATAGCAACATTACTAAAGCAACAACAACTGTGAGCTATTATTGTCATGAGTATATAGAAATTATGCAAAAGTGTTGTCATTCACTGTGTAATTTCTTTTCGGGAACAAAATGAACAGCAAAAAATAACGCCAACAACAACAACAACAACAACAACAACAACAACAACAACAACAATTCTAAAAGACATCACAGCGACAAGTAAGTAAGTAAACAAGTATGTGGCGACTGAAACCTCCGTCTGTGAACAGCTGAGTCGTGCCAGGATGCGCGCCACAGTGTCATTATGTGCGTGGTTCCTCCTGCCCTCAACACCTGCACCCTGTCCGCCCCTCCAACACCTTGCACATGTCTCACACATCCTTGACACAGCCTCACAGCCCTTCACTGGACGCCTCACACTCCCTACCTCTCTCTTCCTCTCTCTGTCCCTCCCATCGGTGCATCCCCAGTCATGTTCCAGTCTTGTTTTGTATTATCTGTGTTCACTCGGTGGCTGCCGCTAACTGCCGCCACACGCCGCAACCCCTAATTGCTCCCGCTCTGCACGGCCACTAACGGCACTCACTAATGACGCACACTAATTCAGCTACTCCTTCCTTACCTGCACTCAACAGCCGCTGATGAAAGACGCACATGATCTCTAATGAAAGCACTTATGATGTACCATTATATAACCGCGTAAGACTGCTGCTAATGACGGTGCTCAGCGGAAAGCCACACCGGGGGAATCAAATTACACGCGATGGCAAATCAGTGGTAGCATTTACCTCGGAACCTGCAGGGCTTGTGTGAGCTGCTGGTACTGGTGGTGGTGGTGGTGGTGGTAAGAAAAAAAAAATAATCCTCGTTGGAGTGTGGTAGTGATGTTCCGTAGACCATTCTTGTGTGTGTGTGTGTTTCACTGTTTGATCTGCTGCAGTCTCTGACGAGAAAGCCTGACGTTACCCTACGGAGCGAGCTCAGAGCTCATTATTTCCGATCTTCGGATAGGCCTGAGACCAGGCACACACCACACACCGGGACAACAAGGTCACAATTCCTCGATTTACATCCTGTACCTACTCACTGCTAGGTGAACAGCACCTACACGTGAAAGGAGACACACCCAAATATCTCCACCCGGCCGGGGAATCGAAACCCGGTCCTCTGGCTTGTGAAGCCAGCGCTCTAACCACTGAGCTACCGTGTGTGTGTGTGTGTGTGTGTGTGTGTGTGTGTGTGTGTGTGTGTGTGTGTGTGTGTGTGTGTGCGTCTGCAGGGATGGTGGCGAAAAAAAAGTCAGCGAACCATACATGTGATATTTTAGAGAAGTGATATTTTGTACGTTGTCTAATAAATCAACTGCTTGTGCACCAGACCACACACACACACACACACACACACACACACACACACACACACACACACACACACACACACACACACACACACACACACACACACACACACACACACACACACACACACACACACGTTACCACCCGGTAGCTCAGTGGTTAGAGCGCTGGCTTCACAAGCCAGAGGACCGGGTTTCGATTCCTCGGCCGGGTGGAGATATTTGGGTGTGTCTCCTTTCACGTGTAGCCCCTGTTCACCTAGCAGTAAGTAGGTACGGGATGTAAATCGAGGAGTTGTGACCTTGTTGTCCCGGTGTGTGGTGTGTGCCTGGTCTCAGGCATATCCGAAGATCGGAAATAATGAGCTCTGAGCTCGTTCCGTAGGGTAACGTCAGGCTGTCTCGTCAGAGACTGCAGCAGATCAAACAGTGAAACACACACACACACACACACACACACACGCGTACCATCCGCATATTAGCCGGTACACACACTCTCTCTCTCTCTCTCTCTCTGACAGGCAATGAGCGCTTTTTTTTTTTTATTCACATTAGGAGTGAATTCCATATTGTTGAATTTGCGTACTGTCTCATCAGCCATATTTAATTGATCATGAGTACATTTTTCATTGATGTACATAAAAAATTCCATGAAGTATATCAGGATAAGATAGGTTAGGTTAGTTTGTGTTAGGTTGATTCAGGTCAATCTAATCTGTCATATAATAAGCTGTTGAAACCTAACCTAATCTATTCTAAAAGTAATTAATTTGGTTGGTCTACTTGTTATCTAGTCTAGATAAACACTTGTCCTTAGCACCATACTGATCTTTTGTAAGCCATTTAAGAGTTTTATATACACGTAGAGCTTACTGCATGCTATATTTGTTGTTCTTTGTTCAGCTTTTCATTTGGAAGCAAACAGGCTAAAACAATGTTTCACCAAAAAAAGTCTGTATGTGTGTTAGAGATTACCATTAAGATTTTCTTGACACGCATCAAGAATTAAAGTGCAGATGGATAGTTATCTCTAATGTATAGTGCAACAATTCACCGTTCCTTCAGGTAACAAATTAGGAATGATTTTAAAATACTTGATTCTGAAACATTTTTCTCGCTCCACTTTCAAAGTTATTTTTCTTTACTAATTCTTATACTATTCTTCTTCTTTATGAAATAAGAAGATAATCTCTCTTGCTTCTTGTTATTCCTTATATTTCTCTTGATTTAACTACCATGTTGATTTCACCTCTCGGAACTCACTGGCAATAACTGAATATCAAGAATTCTCGTAAAGCAGAACAAGCTTCCTCATTAACTAATTCATGTAGCTCTATAACAAGTATTCGAGGAATATGATTGTTTGATTTTTAAAAGTGGATAAAACATTTTGCTTAAAGCCATTCATGTAACAGAACAATTTTTTATCTTTGCGTGCCTTGCGTGCTACAAAGTGTGGGGCGGCGAACAGCAGTGTCTTATTATGCTTCATACAGCTACTTCTTATTGAGCAATGCCTTACTTAAGTGGCACTACTCCAGTCTTATTCATAGTCATATTAGGAAACTTGTAATTATCAATGAAGAGCGAATCAAAAATGAATATCGTGCTGTTTTTGACAGAAGAAAACGAGGCGTAGTTGTTTGCTTTACTGTGGATGTTAAGATATTACAGATCAACAAAGAGAAGATGAGGGAAAAAAGTCGTCGGGCTGGAAATGGAAACTTGAGTGGAGGGCGGCGGCCATCGGAGCGAGGCGACCACGTGGATGGCGAGAAAGAGCGGATGCACCAAGGCGACACTGATTGCCATCAGCAGCGCGGCGCTGATTTCAAGGAACGACACCAGCACAGCGAAATGATAGGGAGGAATGTGTCCGCTGTGAGTGTGTGGGTGTGGCGGGAGTGACGGCCCCGCCCCTTCTGTCCCGCCTCTAGGCAGCCCCTCCCCACTCACACTTTCACTAACTTCCAGCCCCGCCCCGCCCTGCTCTCCCCACACTCTTGCCAAACAATCTAAATTGGTTAAAATCCCCGAGGAAGATATATATGTTTTGGAACAAGGAAGGACTGCTCGGTAATACAGCGCCCCAGGGAAAATTTCCTTTCTGGTAAAAAAGAAAATGTTCCCATCCTTCCTTTGAGTAACAACACAGGCCAACTGCACGCCATCCAGCATCACCCATGCAGTGGCCACGTTCCCAGTGCGCTCAATGGTTCTCCTTTCTCCTCTCAATACATCTTTTTTTGCAAGTAGGAGAGGGATTGCCTAAAAACAACAAAGCAACAGTAAAAAGGAAAAAAAGTATAGGGCCCTGAGATACTGGTCACAATAGAGATCTCAAGATAATAGTAATAAAAAAAAGATAAGAGAACGTGTCTTATAACCTCCTCTTGAAAGAGTTTAAGTCATAGGAAGGAGGAAATTCAGAGGCAGGAAGGGAATCCCAGAGTTTACCAGAGAAAGGAAAGAAACATTGTGAATTATGAATATTGGTTAATTGTTCGCACTATGTAGTACCTTCGTTTTCTTTTTCTTTTTTTTTCTTCTTGGAGATTGATTGTTAACCTTTTGGGCGAGGGTGGACATGGGTTTTTTCGTGTTGGCGGCCATAGGTGTATTTTCAAGGATTAGATGCATTCTCAAAGTAAATGTGTGTGTCTTATGTAATTATGTGTCTATGTAATTATGTGTGCCATGTATCGATATCTTTCCCATTGAGCAAGATTCATGAAAACAATTCTTATCGCTATATCTTTTCTCAGTAATAGTTTTCCAAGGAGTGATCAGAAGAGATGCTAGTGGATAAAAGAACAAATTAAAATTGAAGGGATTTTGACCACAACTAAACGAGAGAAAATTCATGTGGACATAGAAATACGTTGTACACTGAATAAATATGTAATAAATAAACACTTAGAGCATAAAATAGCAACTTTCGATGGTAAAGGAAGGCAGGCCAGAGACAGAATCCGGCTGAGAATTGAGGTAAGATGTTTTAGTGGATAGTGAGAATAGTGAGAATAGTAAGGATGAAACTTTGTCCTAGTCGAGATGGAGATAGTCAGTCTTCCTCACCTTGCTGGATCGTGGGACTCATGGCCAGGAAGGTGTATGAGTAGAATCTTTCCTTATGGCTTCTAACTATTGGGTTTTGCATGTATGTTTTCAATCTAAAATTCAAGTAAGAGAAAACCAAACGCTGAACTAAATTTCAATTCTTTATCAAACATGCTACCGTGAAATTTCTATTCTTAGTTGTTATTTCTTGTCTGCGTTATAACTTTATGACTTTTCTCTATTTTTTATACGAGTGCATATATTTCTTTCATTCTTATAAGTCTCCTCGCTACAACTGAATGTGTGTGTAGTACTTTCACACCCAGTATCTTCATGTGATTGTAATCCGTAGTTGTTTTTTTCTTCCTCAGTATGCAATCAACCAAGTCAAACACGCGTGACGATAACGAAAATGACAACAGAATAAGCAGTAGTACCTTCACTACCACCACCACCACCACCACCGTGTCACACTCAACTATAGTATGTCTAGTCTAAAATGGCTCCTGGGTCTCAGTCTAAATGGTGTCCCAGGGAATGCGTGGTTGTCAGATCTTGAGGAAAAACTGTGAACTATCTTGTAATAAGTGAGTCGATCAACAGAAAACAAGTATTATTCCCATCAAATCAATTACGTTATCATTAAGCTACAATGTGCTTGAAATCCAGGAGCCATTTTAAAGTAGACAAACTATACTATATATATTCATGATTCTTTTTCGTGAATGCCAATACAATAGTCTGACTCCTTACTTATTCGATGTTTGGTCTAGGAGGCAGTTTTTGGAGCAGTCAACTCACAGCTGTCGCCACATTCTGTACTCTGCAACTGCCTGAATACAAACATCAACTCTGTTCTGTTTTTTTTTTAGTCGTCATCCCCTACAATATATTTACCTCTTTGTAGAGAGAAAAGTGAACACAAAATTGAAGGAAGGTAGAGAAAGAAAAGAAAAACAAAGGGAGGAAAGATTCGGAAAAAAATATAGCATGATTGATTATACGATTTTAACTACGTAGAGAGAGAGAGAGAGAGAGAGAGAGAGAGAGAGCAGAAGTGAAGTAGAATTAGCATATTTAACATGTACTATTTCTATTTAAGTCTGCCACCTTTATTTTACTCATTACTCTTCCTTTACTCCCTTTCCAGTAGGTTAAGGTCATGGCGAAAGGTTACCTCTTCTCCTAACACACGCAGCTCCCCAGGCGGCCATGTTGCTTTGGTTCATTCGTATACGTATTCAAGAGAGGGAAGAGCTAAGGTGAAAAGACTTGTATGAAGGTCTATGAAGCAGTGATGTTTTGCAGGTGTGTGTTTTCCCACGTCTCCACTCGTAAGCCAGGTACCGTGTGTATGTGTGTGTGTATGTGTGTGTGTGTGTGTGTGTGTGTGTGTGTGTGTGTGTGTGTGTGTGTGTGTGTGTGTGTGTGTGTGTGTGTGTGACTTTTCTTAGCGTAACTTCAATTTTGTAGTGTCTGTTTCTTGTTGCTGGAAGATGCCAGTGGTTCTGTTTCGTTAACCAGTAATTTAACTTTTATTTCCTTCTTTCTTTCTTTATTTTCTTTCACTTCTTTTCTTTCCTATCTTTATCTTTCTTGCATTGTGGTTATATATATGTGCAAACCTTCCTTGAGGAGTCTGGTGCTGATGATGATAGCGACTTTATGCAAGAGCTTATTCCAACCACAGAGTAGATACACAACACAACACTCCTCTGGTCCCTCCTCTTCATTATGAGCATTGCGAAACCGTGGGACGTCCAGCGTAGAGCAATGAAGGTTATGCTTTTCTTACGCAAAGACGTCTATGAAAATGAGGCCAGCAGATAGTGTGGAATTAGTTATTTACATTGAAGCTGTCGCCGAGGATGTTTGTGTACGCTTGGAAATAAACAGGTTTTCTATTGGTGGAGTGCACGTATTGTTATCGCCTGGGTTTCTTCGTGTTTCTCAAGCATTGCTCCATTGTTTAAAAAAAAGATAAATAGTTAAATGAAGAAAATAAAGGAAAGGATGAATAAACGATATATACATTTTTTTCTTATTTATTTATTTACTTTTTAAACATTTTTGCTTGTTTCAGTGGGTGAATGGCAACTCTCTTGACTTTTCTTGTAATTATGATTTACAGTTTGCATCCTTGTGTTTCCGTTCACCCCTGCACATGCTTTAGAAGAAAAATAATAATAGAAAAATAAAATGAACAAGCAAGCGAAAAAAAAATTGATAAAAATGAATGAATAAAAACATAGGTTCTTGCCAGGTGTTTTCACGATAGTAGGTTATAATGATCAATATCAAATCGAACAGTATAATTAAATTCAGGTATTTAAAAAAACTAATTTCTAGGTAGCCTAC
>NC_059295.1:14818440-14845940 GCF_017591435.1 Portunus trituberculatus
TAATACACCGACCTGCTGCTCTGTCTGAGTTAGCACTACTTGCCTCTGTTTTTCTATGTATTTATGCAACATCTCATCATAGTTGTCCTAAGAAGTAACCATAATGAATGCAAGTACCTCATTCACTCACATAACTCTTTGCCAAATCAGTACCGGGTGAGCGGGCACGCACGCACCAGGCAGGGCTCGCAGCGCCGGGCCGTATCTCTGGATTGCTCTCGTTCATGCATATGAAAGACCTAATTAGTGTCCTTCATAAGGCGCGCCACCACCTTTATTTTGCGTTAAGGTTTCGTCTTATTTCATGAACGAAAAAGTAAGCAAAAATGTAAGATGCCGAACACACCAGGCATAACAAGATTTTTTTTCTTTTCGTATCTTTCCTTCCATCTACATTCATAAACTTGACCCATGCGAGATAAGACTCCGGTGCGCAGGAAAATGAGAAACTGAAGAAAAATTCAGAAGGAAGTGTCAAGAAAAACCAAAACCTCCAGAAATATCAGAAATACACAAGAAAAAAAAAAAAACAGGAGAAAAGTCAGCGTGGGATAGAAAAACTTAAAAGGCACGCACGGGGAAACAGAGATTATAAGGAGGCATACACACACACACACACACACACACACACACACACACACACACACACACACACACACACACACACACACACACACACACACACACACACACACACACACACACACACACACACACACACACACACACACACACACACACACACACACACACACACACACACACACACACACACACACACACACACACACACACACACACACACACACACACACACACACACACACACACACACACACACACACACAGAGAGAGAGAGAGAGAGAGAGAGAGAGAGAGAGAAACAAGAAGGGGTTGCCAACTTACGTGAGACAGCGGACGGCGAGGTGAGAGTGATGGAGTGAAGGTGTGGGTTTGGGGGGGTGAGCGGAGGAGGCGTGGAAGGCTCAGTGTGTCAGTAAGGCACTCAGCTGGCCGGCACTGTAGAGAGAACGTGTGCGGAGCCTCCCTCAGTGCCTCTCCAGCTGCCTCTTCCCGCGTGGACTAGTGAAGGTGACACTCGCTCCAAAAGTTCTTAAGTTCACCTCCGTCACAAAACAGTTTTTTTTTTTTCTGTGCCATTTTTTTCAGTAACTTAGTGCCACTCATATCTTGCAATAGTGCTCAGTTATTCGTGGTTCAAATCTTCTTTTCGTTTACCCGGCATGCAAAGCGTCTTCACCAGAGTGCCATGGTTTTGTATAGTGACTGCTAAGTACCAACCGTCCCTCACCTCCATGATTCTCTTCCCGCACGGAACGCCGGGTGTCTGTATGTTGTTGCATTGCGTTACCTGTACTGCCGCGTTGGTAGAAGGAGGAAAGAAGGGGGCCCGAAGGTTACGAGGGAAAGGAACCGCGGACTGTACGGCCACCGCTGACTGTGTTCTGCGGAGACTGTCTCGTGCGGTTCTGTCTCTCCCTCGTCTTCCTACCGCTCTCCCTCCCTACCTCCCTCCCTTCCTCCTCTCCCTTCTTCCTCTCCCTCCTTCCTTTGCTCGCTCTCTCCTACTCTCCTTCCTTACCTTTTGCTGTCCCTTCCTTCCTCTCTCTCTCTCTCTCTCTCTCTCTCTCTCTCTCTCTCTCTCTCTCTCTCTCTCTCTCTCTCTCTCTCTGCTAATCTTCCTCTTTTATTCACCTATCTCTGTGTGTTATCATCTCCATCTTCCTCATTTTCCTCCCGCACTCTCTCAATACAGTAACAACCATCCCTCCCTGGAATCTTTCGTCAGACCTTCGCAGATGTAACAGTGTTTGTCTTCTCGTGAGGGCGAGCGTAGTAGGTGTGTGTTGGTCGGGAGAAACAAGGGAAAGGTTGAAAAAAGAAGAAAGGCTTAGCATGAAAAAGGAGGAACGTCTTGTTATCATCCAAAGTCCTTCTCTTGTTGTTCCATCGTGATAGTGTTACTCGCTGGAGTGGTGTGGGTGGCGGGCTGGCTGGTGTGGGTGGCTGGCTGGCTTGCTGGTTGACTCACTGGTTGAAAGATCGCAGTCATTTACATAAGATATTGTAAAAGGAACGTGAATGATTGCAGGTTTGAAAATACTGTCGATGAAGAATGACCGTGGTGATGGCAGTGTGTGTGGCGGTGGTGGGAGGGGTGATGGTGGTGGTTGTGGTGGTGATTGAGCAAATGGTAGTGAGGGACGAACTGGCGGTGTTCAGAGATGTAAAGGAGGAGAGATGCGTTGCTGCTCATCGCCAAATAGCATGTCTGGCTCACATTTTCAGTAGGATTATTATATCGTTTGTCATGTGTGTTCTTGAGTGTCACAAATATTCTTGCTGTGCTTTCCTGTGTGTGTGTGTGTGTGTGTGTGTGTGTGTGTGTGTGTGTGTGTGTGTGTGTGTGTGTGTGTGCGTGTGTAACTCGTTTTAGTATTTAGATTTGTATAAGTTGACCTGTTTTTTTTTTTTAGCAGGCATAGCGGCGGCAAAAATATAAAAACAGTAGTCTCTCTCTCTCTCTCTCTCTCTCTCTCTCTCTCTCTCTCTCTCTCTCTCTCTCTCTCTCTCTCTCTCTCTCTCTCTCTCTCTCTCTCTCTCTCTCTCTCTCTCTCTCTCTCTCTCTCTCCTTACTATACCGACCATTTCTTTTCATGGTGTTGTTTGGCCAGACAATAGACTCGCCTCCGTGACGCTCTCAGTACTACACTAAAAGAAAATGGGATTCTGTGTTGCCTTTTTCTGTTATGACTCACACTATGAGCGATTAAATATTTGAGGCAAGTAAGAGAAAAAAAAATTGAAGTATGTGGATGTGAGTGGATGCGAGTGATGGAAGTGTGTGTGCGTGTGTATGTGTGAATCTTTTAAGCCTTTTATAACAGCACTGACAGCCCTCTTCTTACAGGTGTTTGCAGTGAACGAACAAGCGCACGAAGACCAGCAAATACATACACACACGCATACACATACATACATACATACACACACACACACACACACACATACATACATCATCTCCGGATTGCCAGGCACATCATCTGTCTCGTCCACGTGCTGCGAGGATCACAGGTAAGAACACACAAGGTTTATAGTTATGGCGATTACTTTGGCTGTCTTGTTAGTATTTTATAGCATATCATTATTACTTTATTTCCGTTTTGTTAGTGGCTATTCAAAGCTTTGTTATTCATTACTAATTATCTTTAACGGCTGCAGGCTTTTAAGTTCTTCAATAAGGTTCTGTTCTCTCTATGCTAATTGTTACTAGAAAAACACTTTGCTGCAGTATTGTAAAAGAAGAATGAAGTGTAATTTAGTTACTCTTAATTATTGGGAGGGCTGTGAAAGGCCACTATCTCATCAGACAAACAAACAGACAGAGTAAAGAAATATACGTAAGTTATGAAGAGACAAAGAAAGATAAGGCGTGTAATAGTATACTTGTAATTTAGCTACTATTAGTTATTGGGAAGTCTGTGAAGGCCACTATTTCATCAGACAAACGAACAGAGTAAAGAAATACACTTTAAAAATGAAGAGACAAAGAAAGAAAAAGCGTGTAATAGTATACTTGTAATTTAGCTACAATTAGTTACTGGAGGTTTATGAAAAGCCACTATCTCATCAGACAAACAAATATAATAAAGAAATATGCGTAAGGAATGAAGAGAGAAAGAAAGAACAAGCTGGTAATAGTATACTAGTCTACCTTAACTACATTTTAAAGAAGAGAAATGTAAGTAAGCTGTCATTACATGTTGGAAGATAAGACAGACATATAAACGGACACACAGATAGAAAACGAAAGATATAAAAGAGGGAAAAAAAAGGCTGGTAATAATACATCACTTTACACTAAATACACCATTACAGAAAGAGAAACGAAGCGTAGTCAGGGAAGGATAAGTTATTGTAACATCACACAGAGAAAAGAAAGACATAAGGTAACAGAGAAAGAAGGAAAAAAAGACAATAAAGAAGACGTAGTGGACACAAAAGTATAACAAGTGTGGGAACAATGAGCGAGAAGCGCCTCACGACACGACGATAACCACGAGGGACTCCGCCTCTTGTGGGAATTTCAACACTCTATCTGCTAGTGATCCAAAAGAGTCTCTGTATCTCGGCCGCCGCGCGCACTTGAGGATTGGTTTTCAAGTTACAGCGCTATTTTAGGCTTCACATTCGACAAGGAAATTGCCGTGATGTGGGTCTTTTTCTAGCACATCAATTTCAATTACTGATATTTTGTGTCCTTAGTGAATGCAATTGCAAAGATTTCATTTTCAGATAAGGCAATTGTCTCTCTCTCTCTCTCTCTCTCTCTCTCTCTCTCTCTCTCTCTCTCTGTGGTAGTAATCTTAATAATAGCAGACAGGTTTACGCATCCGTCACTGTCGTTGTCGTAGTTACTGTTATCGTCGTGGTGGGATCGTCCCGTGTTGGCCGCGACACACCCACAGTTGGGGTCCCGGGCTGGCAGTGCGTCCCTCCACGCTACCTGCCGTGCCTCATGACTTCCGGGACGCGGCTGTTATGCAGATTTGGAACGAGTTAGACGACGCAACGAGCACATGTAGCAATGCATACCTGTCTTTTTGCTTTAGTACATACATGCATCTCCAGCTCCCTCGCACACACAGACATACATGCATACATTTACTCTAATACGTTTGTGGAAGGACTGCCAAGAGGAATTCAAGAGATTTATTGAGGCCAAGACGGTAATAGCAAGGGGTTAGGCGCGAAGAGAGTCAGACAGGAGGGAAAATGCAGCTTCTTAGACATATACAAATGCACGAAGGCACCAGGCTGTGAATGTGAAGACGTACAGGCAGGATGATAGATACACATACAGACAGCAAGATCAATGGATGGCCATAGGACACACACACACACACACACACACACACACACACACACACACACACACACACACACACACACACACACACACACACACACACACACACACACACACACATACATAAAACAGAGAGGCGGACAGACGACTAGTTTCATACACAGTGGCCCAATCTTCTCTTCCTTTCCCCTGGCTGCACCTGTCTCCACCCTAACATTACGGCCACAACAAAATACGACCATCTTCGGGAATTACATGTTTGGTGTGCTTTACGGCCTTCCCTCGGGTTGTGTGCTTGCAGTCGCCGCTCTTAGGGGGAAGCTGGGTCGTGGTGGACATATGGGTGCTTATTTTATTTACCAGAATGAGGCGCTGTGTGAACTCTGATAAGTGTAATTTGATATGATTCGTTAGCCGTCTTATCAAGTTGAGGTACGACGGGTAGCTGGTTAATAGTAGTAGCAGAAGTAGCAGTAGCAGTAGTAGATGGTGGTAGCGGTGGTGGTGGTGCAGCATAACGTGAAAAGCTGCAAGGGTGTGTAAATAAGTAATCTTCATCTCAAGCCAGGCAGTGTCATATTCTTTTATGGTGTCCCCTGGTCGTTGCGGAGGTCCATGTGGTATCAAAAAGCGTGTGGCTGTGGTTGTGGTGGTTGCAGTGTTTATGCTGTCACGTACTTGTGTAGATTGCAGGGTTGTGTTGTTTAATGGTGTTGAGGTGTTGCGTGTTGCCATGTGGTGATGGTATTGCTGCTGCAGATTGGTAAGGAGGTAGAGAGAGGTAGAGAGAGAGAGAGAGAGAGAGAGAGAGAGAGAGAGAGAGAGAGAGAGAGAGAGAGAGAGAGAGAGAGAGAGAGAGAGAGAGAGAGAGAGAGAGAGAGAGAGAGAGAGAGAGAGAGAGAGAGAGAGAGTGTGTGTGTGTGTGTGTGTGTGTGTGTGGTGTGGTGTGCGGTGGTGGGTGGAGAGGAGTGGATGAAAGGTTTGATTTACTTCTTGGTTTAGGAGAACGTATATTTACCACGTCTCTCTCTCTCTCTCTCTCTCTCTCTCTCTCTCTCTCTCTCTCTCTCTCTCTCTCTCTCTCTCTCTCTCTCTCTCTCTCTCTCTCTCTCTCTCTCTCTATCTATCTATCTATCTATCTATCTATCTATATATATATATATATATATATATATATATATATATATATATATATCTATCTATCTATTTGTCTATCTATCTATCTATCTATCCATCTATTTATCTATCTCCTTTTGGTTACACACACACACAAACACACACACACACACACACACACACACACACACACACACACACACACACACACACACACACACACACACACACACACACACACACACACACACACACACACACCGCGTAGTGTGTAGTGGTTAGCACGCTCGACTCACAATCGAGAGGGCCGGGTTCGAATCCCGGTAAGCGGCGAGGCAAATGGGCAAGTCTCTTAATGTGTGGCCCCTGTTCACCCAGCAGTAAATAGGTACGGGATGTAACTCGAGGGGTTGTAGCCTCGCTTTCCCGGTGTGTGTTGTGTGTTGATGTGGTCTCAGTCCTACCCGAAGATCGGCCTATGAGCTCTGAGCTCGCTCCATAATGGGGAAGACTGGCTGGGTGACCAGCAGACGACCGAGGCGAATCACACACACACACACACACACACACACACACACACACACACACACACACACACACACACACACACACATACACACGTAGGTTGGTAGGTAGACAATATATATGCTAATAATGTGCTTTTCTTTGCCTTTATCTTTTATTCATTCATTCTTCCATCCATCTATCCACACATCTACACATCATTCATCCACCCATTCATACGGAAAAGCTAAAGCTGAAATAAGCAAGTTGTGAAAATCTCAAAGAAAGCCACAAGTAAACTGAAGCTCAATTAAAAGTACGATCATCTTTTATAACATCACGCCAACGCCACAATTTCCGAAAGCCTCTTGTTGAAATCTGATGAGGAAAAAAATAATACTTTTCTTTGGGCTTCATATGGTTTCTCTGCCACCTTTCCCACTGTTTGTGTTGTTTGGTTTTACAGGAGCTTAGGGCGAACAATTTCACCTGGTAAATGTGAGCACTGGGCGGTTGTATATAGAGAAACCACCGCGCTCTTCATTCCATCATATCAAAACAACTTTTACTGCATTTCTCGCTATATTACTTGTAGCACCAGGAAGTTAGCCAGAAACCACTGCAATCTTTACACTCTCGTATCACAACAACTTTGATTGTATTTCTCTTTATTTTCTGTGTTTTGTTATGGTTTATTATTTGTGTTTAGTTAAGAATATTTTATATAGAAAGATAAGTTAATCAATGTTTCGAATTAATGGATAGAAGATGGAGAGGTGGAGAGACAAAGATACATACATACATACATACATACATACATACATACATACATACATACATACATACATACATAGACAGATAGATAAATGAACAATAGATATCTCCGTTTCTTTCTGTTGCTGTCATTTTATTTATTTTTGTTCATTTCCACGGACTATAGTTACACACACACACACACACACACACACACACACACACACACACACACACACACACACACACACACACACACACACGCACACACACACACACATTAACTCGGAAAAAAAATAATAAAAACTGAACTAGAAATCATTGTACTCGACCTTGCCTTTCTTCCTTCATTCTTCCTGCCTTCCTTCCTTTCTCTAATTTCTTTCTTCCTTCCCTCCCTCCATGCCTCCATCTCTCCATCTCTCCCTTCCTTCCTCCCTCCCTCTCTCCATCAATTACTACTTCTTTTCCTCTCTTATTTATTTTCATCCTCAATTTTTTCCTGATTTCTTTCCTTCATTCATTCTTTTGTTCCTCTAGATCTTAATATATTCTCTCTCTCTCTCTCTCTCTCTCTCTCTCTCTCTCTCTCTCTCTCTCTCTCTCTCTCTCTCTCTCTCTCTCTCTCTCTCTCTCTCTCTCTCTCTCTCTCTCTCTCTCTCTCTCTCTCTCTCTCTCTCTCTCTCTCTCTCTCTCTCTCTCTCTCTCTCTCTCTTATTAATTTCTTTTTCTTTGCCGGACCTTCTAGCTTTCCTCTGTGTTATCGATCTTTGTCCTTTTCCCTTTTCCTGCATTCCTCTTCTTCCAGCCTGAGCAGTTTCCCCGGCGCTCCGTGGTTTCCAGTGGGCGGGGAAGGGAAAGTGCGGGTGTGGGAGGGAGGGGCAGATAAAGAGGAACAGCAGAAAAGGGAAAAGGAAGCGAATGGAATGAAAGTTACAAAGAATGTGATGGGTGAATGAAAGTGAGGTTACTTTACTAGGGAGAAGTAGTAGTGGTGGTGGTGGTGGTAGTGTTAGTAGTAGTAGTAGTAGTAGTAGTAGTAGTAGTAGTAGTAGTAGTAGTAGTAGTAGTAGTAGTAATAATAGTGCTGGTAGTAGTAACAGTGGTAGTAAGAAGAGAAGGAGGAGGAGGAGGAGGAGGAGGAGGAGGAGGAGGAGGAGGAGGAGGAGGAGGAGGAGGAGGAGGAGGAGGAGGAGGAGGAGGAGGAGGAGGAGGAGGAGGAGGAGGAGGAGGAGGAGGAGAAGAGGAAGGAGGAGGAGGAGGAGGAGGAGGAGGAGAAGGGGAAGGAGGAAGAGGAGGAGGAGGAGGAGGAAGATTAGGAGAAAGAAGAGGAGGAGAGATGGAGGAGGAGGAGAGATGGAGGAGGAGGAAGAAGAAAAAGAGGAGGAGGCGGAGGAGGAGGAAGAGGAAGAGTGTCCCTATTCTTGTACGCTACGTGGTGGAAAATAGATATCACGCATTATTTGTTGATTCTTCCCCCTTCCTCTCTCTCTCTCTCTCTCTCTCTCTCTCTCTCTCTCTCTCTCTCTCTCTCTCTCTCTCTCTCTCTCTCTCTCTCTCTCTCTCTCTGTCCATCACATCATCCATTTGTTTGTCTCTTTCGCGTGTCTCTTAACAGTAATTGCACTCTCCATTCATGTGACGTAACTTCGTGATAGTGATGCAACGCTGACGTCACTCCAAGATGCCGGAAAAGTAAGTATCTAGGGAAAGTATTGGGAAAGAAGTGAAAGGAAAGAACACAAACGTGGGAAGAAGGAAAGTACCATACGAGAAAACGGGAATAAACGGTCGGCGAGGAATGAGAAAAGAGAAAAGAGAGAAATCGGTAAATATAACACCAGAGGGAGAGAGAAAGAGAAAGAGAGAGAGAGAGAGAGAGAGAGAGTAAAGAGTAGATTGCTCAAATTAAACGACTATTCAGTGAAGCTTTTTTTATATATAGCCAAGAAAGAGGGTTATAAAAGTCTATCCTTGCTGTGTGAAGGTTGAAGGTCGATTACTTAGAGGCACGTGAGGATGAAAACAGGAACCACACTATGCGCTGAAGGGCCGGGCGGATGAGAGAGACAGGCGGAGCAGCCAAAACACCATTCAGGAAGTAGTAATATAGTGCAGGAGTAGTGGGGCGTCTTGGGAGGAGGAAAAGACGAATTAGGAAAGTGACGGTACAACATGAGCAAGGCGGCGCGCGTGTGATGAGCTGGAATAATGTTGTTAGCACCCGTTCATTTCATTATTAAAGATGGGAGGAACGTGGCGAAGCAGGCGACGTTAAGATAGAGTGCTACCAATTACTCCATTCCCTTCACGGGTGGGAGTGATATATGTGACGGAGTGAAAGACTTCGAGGTGGCAAATATTTCATCATATCGGCCCCTATATCATTCCTCTACTCTTGCGCCACAACACCCCGCCCCTTTCCCGCCTCCCCGCGCCCCGCCCTCCAACCCTTCCTTCCTCTTCAGTGACCAGGAGAACCATCATGCGCAGGGAAGCGTTGCCAGCAGACCACAAATCCCCTAAGTTATTTTTTTAGGCAGGTCAAAATATAATCCCGTGTTGTGTGTGACGCCAGAAGGTTATAATGATGGCGGTAGGCGGCGCGGGGCTACACCAGATCGTATTTCCCTGTCGGCAAGGTAAGATTTTTCTTCTGTGGATTAGTTTCTCTGCAAGGCGTCATCAGCACTACGTCTCCTGTGCTCTGGCCTTACTCTTAAACACCAGCCCCGCACTGCCGCTAATTTTAAAAGGCTTTAATTGAAGTTACATGGGTTTTATGGGTGTTTTTACAGTTCTAGATAAAAATTAACAAGATTTCTACATTATCAACAAGATAAACAGTCTTGAGAACCCGGCTAATCATCTCTGTGGCCTTTAAAAATAGTTCTGGTGAGAGAGCAAGGCGTTTCTGAGTGCGGGCCTCTGCCGCTGTAATCCTATCCCGCACTCTGAGTGGCGTGCACGGTGTTTGTTTGCGTGTGTGAACCGGTTGTTTATTTTTCCTTTGTCCAGAGTCGTTACGTCATTTGTTTAGTTTAGACTCTCATCAGTCTGAACCTCAGACGGAAGAGATAAATCCAAAACACCCCTGAAAGGTTGACTGCCCTCAGCTGTGACCTCGTGTGTGTGTGTGTGTGTGTGTGTGTGTGTGTGTGTGTGTGTGTGTGTGTGTGTGTGTGTGCGTGTGCGCGGATGTGGCCCTTCGTGTGCGTCGTGGGAGGTACAATTGAGAAGGGAGGGTTCAGTGTATACAGAAGATTTATGCTTCATAAGTGTATTGTAAACATTCTTGGCGCAACTGTCTTACACGTACGTCTGCTAAAAGCTGGTGATTTGACATGAAAAATAAATGTGTGGTTTGTTCTTAGATTCATAAACGTTTGTAATGAGAGTTTTTTTTTTTTTTTTTTTTTTTTAGTTGACAGTGCTCCTGATAAATATCACATTACTTAATTTTCTTTTAAGTGTGAAGTTGTGCATGGGGCGTGTTTTCTAGCGGAAGACGTCTGACATTTGTCCACTTACAACTAAACTTCGTGATAAACAATAATTACAACAGCTTTGAGTCATTCGCATAGCTACAGTAATGACGCCAACTTGCAAGATCATGACAGCTAACTTGATTGAATATATGATTAAACAGATGGAGAAAATTGACATTATTTCCTTCGCACTCCATCGCTTTTCACTAGTAATACTCAAACATTTAGCTGTGAATATAAGAATTACTTTGGAATTGCAAGATTATGCCCGTTACCTTAAATACACAGATATATACATATCATCCGTAAAGCCTTACTTCTCTCACACTCCAGTGCATTTCAAAGGTAACATTCAAGCCAGGAACGCGCTAAAGACAATATAAGTACAGTGGACCAGCAGCTCTCGCAGTCCCATTCCCCTAGCATGTTATTTTCCGGAAACATAAAAATCATCAGCAGCTTATTTTCTGGCGAGTCTCATTTTCCCGTACCATATTTTCCGAGCGACTTCCTACCACGTACACGTCTCAAAGCTGTTATTATCATTCCCTCATTTTGTCCGGCTAGATGGAAGGAGAGGCCGCGCTTTGAGTGCTTCTTTTCCCTCTTACCCCCAAATGGCACGTCGGCCCGGCAATTATGGTCAAAATAAACCTGAAAGCAAGTGAGAAAAGCTGAGTGAGGAGAGATGGGTTTGTTCTGAACACGTGTTTTTGATGTGATGGAAGATATGAAAGATTAGCGCTCGGAAGTAATGGATAGAAGGTTGAAGATAAGTAGGAAGAGAAGAAGGAAGAGTAGGAGGCAATAGACACTAACATTGGCTCACTCGTTCACTCTTACTTGACGTTTCTTGACTCCAACTTCTATTGTTTGTTCAATTTAGTTCAGGTAGCCCCTGTGCTAAGGGCTCATTATTTTTGTCATTACGATTGCATACCGCAGTAAAAGCTTCAGCACTTCCCTTGATGTTGCTGAAGTGATAATCAAGATCAGTATAGCATAAACACCCCCGACACTTTTGCGGTCTGGCGGGACGACGAGCATGCGAGAATGCTTGGCTGAGGCAACAATGCTTTGATGGAAAAACCAGTTATCACTTTTTTTCTGCCCGAGGATCACGACTTCAAAGTTATCCGAGAAACAAAGAGGATGAGAAACTAGTCATATTTCTGTCAGTATTGCTATGCTAATACAACCTTGTCTGGTGTATATTGGATAGCTAAGTCGGTCCGACAGCAACACAGATAAGGCAGCGAACAATGGTCTCACTCCGAGGTGCGCGAGGTAGCGTGCCACGGGAAATATCGCGTGGCTGTTCCTGTGGTTATTCCTCCTAGCCTGCCACTCCATATGGCGGGCGTGCGAGGGGCGGCGGAGTTAGCCAGGGTGCAGGTGATGGAGGGGACAGCCGGGCGTGGTGTGAGAGGCCACTTCTGGTCAGTGCACTGCCCCTCCCTCTCACTGGACCCATGGTAACCTTATCGAGAGAATTGTTAAGGCAGTGTTTGCCGAAATGCGTGGAGTGTTCACATGTGCTTTCTCTCTCTCTCTCTCTCTCTCTCTCTCTCTCTCTCTCTCTCTCTCTCTCTCTCTCTCTCTCTCTCTCTCTCTCTCTCTCTCTCTCTCTCTCTCTCTCTCTCTCTCTCTCTCTCTCTCTCTCTCTCTCTCTCTCTCTCTCTCTCTCTCTCTCTCTCTCTCTCTCTCTCTCTCTCTCTCTCTCTCTCTCTCTCTCTCTCTCTCTCTCATCATCATCTTTACACTCACATTTTTTCTATTTTTTTTTCGCGTCACTTTTCCCTCTTCCTTTCTTCCCCATCCCATCATTACAAACCCTGACCTCCTCCTCCTCCTCCTCCTCCTCCTCCTCCTCCTCCTCCTCCTCCTCCTCCTCCTCCTCCTTCTCCTCCTCCTCCTTCCCCCTTGCTGCTGCTGCCCGTGCCTTGGCGTGATTCTGTAACACTGGGGTCATGAGGAACCGTGACGCGAAGACGAGAAGGTCGCGCTGCTCCGCCCTCCGTCCTGCTCTCCTGCCAAACACACACACACACACACACACACACACACACACACACACACACACACACACACACACACACACACACACACACACACACACACACACACACATCAAGTTCTATTTTTACACGTGAGAAGAAGAAACAGCGATACAAAATTGTGTGTGTGTGTGTGTGTGTGTGTGTGTGTGTGTGTGTGTGTGTGTGTGTGTGTATGACTCAGTATACACTTTCATGTCAGCTGCTGGAGAGGGAGTGAAGGAAATCAAGTTGCATCAAATGAAGCAACGGACGGAGGGAAAAAATGATTGGCACATATACTTTTATACATGACGAGAGAAAACTGAGGAGAGGAGGAGGTGTGGGGGAAGAGGAGGAGGGGAGGGGAAGGAGAGGGGAGGGGAAGAGGCGGTGGAGGAAGACGAGGAGGAGGCGGTGGAGGAGGAGGAGGAGGAGGAGGAGGAGGAGGAGGAGGAGGAGGAGGAGGAGGAGGAGGAAGAGGAGGAGGAGGAGGTGGAGCTAGAGGAGTAAGAGGAAATTATAATGATGACAAACGTAATTAATAAAGTAAGAAAAAATACTACGCATGCTGTTTTCTAATGAAGGTAGGAAGAGAGAGAGAGAGAGAGAGAGAGAGAGAGAGAGAGAGAGAGAGAGGCGGCGGCGGCGGCGGAGGCAGCGGCGGCGGCGGAGACAGCGGCGGAGGCGGAGGCTGTTGTAAAATGATGAGGGCAAATTTCTGCATTACTTTTACTTTTAGTGTACAAAATGAGAGGTTAAGGAGGGGAGGGAGATGGTGGGGGCTGTGATCAAAGGGAGAAGTTATGAGGCGGTCCTGCTTGCACCCGTCACACACACACACACACACACACACACACACACACACACACACACACACACACACACACACACACACACACACACACACACACACACACACACACACACACACACACACACACACACACACACACACACACACACACACACACACACACACACACACACACACACACACTAGAATCCTGCATCAGATAAGAAGAGGAAGCAGGGAAAGGGGGAAGGGCCTCTGCTGTACAATGGATGAGGGCAGCAAGAGACATTTCCTCAACACCGCGGGAGCAGCAGACACTCGTATTACACTGCACACTGTAACACGGGGCCGAGGTGCACTGCCTGGAGAAGGAACGTGCTCCTCATCTGCCTCTTGGTTGGAGCTTGGCATGATAATTAACAAGGCGCTTAGGCTACACGGCTTACACTGACCCTTGCTCTCTGACACTAGCAACTTCTCGGCCTTCGTGGGGAGAGCGGTTGTCTGTCTGGCCAGCTGCTATGTGTGTGTGTGTGGTGTAGTAGAATGGTGGTGGTAGTAGTGGTGGCAGTAGTAGTAGTAGTAGAAGTAGGAATCTGTTTTTATTTCTCTCTCTCTCTCTCTCTCTCTCTCTCTCTCTCTCTCTCTCTCTCTCTCTCTCTCTCTCTCTCTCTCTCTCTCTCTCTCTCTCTCTCTCTCTCTCTCTCTCTCTCTCTCTCTCTCTCTCTCTCTCTCTCTCTCTCTCTCTCTCTCTCTCTCTCTCTCTCTCTCTCTCTCTCTCTCTCTCTCTATATATATATATATATATATATATATATATCTCTATCTCTCTCTCTCTCTACCTCTATGACAATTTTTCTAACCTTCCTCACACATCTCTCATTTTTCACCACCCTCCATAACACAGGGTTAAAAGGGAAAGAAAAAAAGGCCTTTCTCTTCTTCCCATACTACCATCGTCCGTCCTTCCTTTCCTCTCCCGGTCCCTCACTTAATATTCATCCTTCTTAGCACCTCTCGGCTTTCCTCTAATACGCCGCTCTAAGACACCTGCCAGCTTATCTTCTACCCCTTGCACTTTTTCTTTCACCGTCGCACTTTACGTTCTTCCCTCCTCCCGACTCTTAAACACAGGTCTTAAACGGACATAATAGCGAGCGTCTGAGGCAGCTGCACGCAACGCCTCGCATAAGTCTTTGTCTACACCTTCCCCTTCCAGTCAGGCGATATACTCTGAGGATGCCTAAGTGAGGGGATTTGAGAGGTTAAGGGTCAGTGGGCATTGTTGGGGCTCTTTTTTGCTCGTAGTTTAGTTTGCTAGATGAGGCTAGACGAGGCTTGTCGGCCTGAAATTGGTTTAAATGTTAGGAATTGATACCAGATAAAGTTTAAAAGCATATTCTGAAATTCTTCGCTATATCTACAATAGTTGAAGTTACACTGTTTTTCTACGGATGTTTTCCATGGTTCTAGTGACATTTTAACAATATTTCTGCATTAGTAGCAGAAGAAGCAGGCAACAGAGATGTTCAACCTGATTTTTAACCAGACTAATTATTTCTGTGGTGAGAGGGCAAAGCATTTCAGAATACAGGCCTAAGTGGGTTTGAGATATATGTTGCTAAGATCGGAGGAATGATATTAGCAATCTGCTTGAGAGGGAAAATATTTGGCGGGGAAGGTTTCGATAAGAACATTGCGAAAATCTTAATAATGACAATAATATAATGATAACAGCATCACAAATTAAGCTGAGCAGATTACATTCTGGAGGGTTTTGCATCTGAAATGTTGTAAGGACCAGAATAACGCAAGGGGAGTGGGAGCGAGGAAAAGTTTCATGGGAAGGCTTGCAGGACGGAAAATTGATATGTATGTGGAAATTGGTACGAAAAGGAAAAGAATCGAGAAGATAAGGAAGAGCACAAGGATCAGAGCGTGTTGAAAGTCTCTCTTGAAAAAAAAAAAAGTTTACGGAGAAACATGTTACAAAGAAAATTGATACCTTGTTTGTGGAAATTGAAATGAGAGAGAATTCAGACGGCTTATGATGAGGAAGATAAGATTAAATGGTCAGAATAATGTGAGATGAATCTCTTTAAGGGAAAAACACATCTGTGGATTGAAGAAGAATAGGAAAAGACTTTGTAATCCGAGGTGTGTAGAGAGAATCATGCAACTATTATAGCCGGTGCGATCAAAAAGTGAATTTTTCAGAGATTTCCCATATAACTGAATACGTTTTTACTGCAAACCATCCTTTTTTAGATTGGGATAAATCTAATTAGGTTTAATTTTTCAATATTTTCCTATATAGCTATAAGAGTGACGACCATCTCCACTTATTATAGCAAGAATCTTTAAATATATTTCACATTACCTCTCTTTTTCTGTATCCAGGAAAACAATCTATAGTAATACTTTAAATATTAACAAAAGGGAACAATATTAAAACGAAATGATTATATTAAGACGATACTAATTCCACCTATGTTACGAGTCTCCCCTCCCAAGTGTTGCCTGTCCACCCTCCTGCACTCCGTCTCAGTTCCAGCGTTCTCTCTGAATTATCTAACTCAGCTCTTCTCTCCCTCCGCAGGCTCCCGGCGTCCACCGCGCCCGTGACTGAGGTAAGGCAGTCCACTGTTGGCAGAGATTAGTATCTTGATCCTTGGGTCTCTGATATTCCTTGGTCTTTTGTTTTTGTTTTTGATATTTTTCTTTCACTTCATGCCTGTGTATCCTTCCATTCTCTTTGCTTATATGTTTCTTTATCTTATATTCTGTTTTCTTTTTTTTTCTTTGTCACTGTATTTCTTTTCTATCGTCTTTCTTGATTTTTCTCCAGCTTTCATTGGTTTATGTTTATAGGTGTTATTGTAGATTTTGTTATAGTATCATGGATTTCATTGCAACACTGACACGGCCACACATTCTTCGCTTCGACACACTTCGAGGCGCGAATAGCAATCATCTTTCACTATTACTTGTTGTCGCCTGCAGAACTTAACGGACCAGATAGAGAAGAGCACGAATGTTATGGTCGCTAGTTATATATATATATATATATATATATATATATATATATATATATATGTTATATATATATATATATATATATATATATATATATATATATATATATATATATATATATATATATATATATATATATATATATATATATATATATATATATATATATATATATATATATATATATATATATATATATACTGTATATGGCCTAAATATTATCTAAAAAAACTGATGACCTGATTGGAGTTAAGGGTGGGTACAATTATACTAATTTCGTACATGTCCTTTGCTTGTGTCAGTGTTATCACCTCATAGTTACATAACGTAATAACATGAAGGCACCTACTAAAGCATTCTTGTTTCCATAAACTTCGATTTTGGATAATCCTTATTATTTTACTCTATTTTTTTCTTTTTTTTAGAATCTAGCACTTTAGCAATTTTCTTTTTTCTTTTTTTAACACTTGGCCAGAGCCTCCTGTGTGTGAAAATGTTTAATCCCTTCAGTCCACTTTTGAAATTGCGTTATGATTCAGCACGAACAACCTGATTACTGAATTTATTCCAGCATCTATCAATTTATCTGACTGACAGTTTCCTCGTGTCTCCTTTTTAGAATCCTACTTTATTGAGGTTCAATTGAGTCTTTTTTGTTTTAATCATATTTTGATAACACTAATGATCTCATCCACCTTTTGTGTCTTGGTCTTTCTATCAGCTTCCCCTCTCAATCTTCACAGTTTCAGAATGCTTATAAATTCGAAAGCTCTAATCTTCTCTTGTAAGGAATGTTACGCAACCATTGTACCCTTACCGTGAATTATCTCTACTCTCTTGTTGTTGTTTTCTTCTTTTCCTCCTTTTGTTGTTGTTGTCATTAATGTTGTTGTTTGTGTTGTGGGTGGGGCGGTGAGAGATCCATGTCCCGGTGACCGCAATGAGGGGATGCGTCGCTGCGAGGCGGTGTTGCTGCCGTGTTTTACCGAGTCATTCACCTGTGGCTACAAACGTAATGACCATTTATTAACTATTTTTGCCCGCCACCTGGACCTGTGTACTCATCCCAGACTAGTCACGTCTTGTGGTCGCACTTTCCGGTACCTATCGCTCAGTGCAGTTATACAGTCTTGCTCCTCTGCCTTATCCTGCCTCCTCCGTGACGGCAAAGGGTGCAGGTGTGGTCAGGGAAACAGTAATCACCTGCACTCACTTCGACTTTACTTTGTTTGCGTTGTACTAGTGGAAAAACCTGGTGAGTGATGAAAGCGCAAAACTGTAAGGGTAAATCTTTTTCATTTCACCTAAGGATTATTATTTTTTTTTCTGCCCTGGCAAAAATAGTTCATCATTTTTCGTTTTCTGTTCATGCATGTCCATACCAGGTTAGAGTTTTCCCTACAGAACATCGGTATTAATCTTAAGGGTCAGTCCCACACTCTTTTCTTGACCTACACCAACTAAAACGATCCCCATGTTACGTAGTATGCCCTCGATCAAATAGGCGCTGGTTCCACAGTACTCTAATTCGTAAATACATAAACTTGATACAAAACCTGATAACGGATACTTTCTTAGCAGATCCGAGAAGCTGAGGTTGAGGGAAAAAAAAATTATAACTAGTAAAAATATGGGAATGTTATGCTAATTGAATAAGCCTCTGATTTAAGAAGAAACGGCCAAAAATTTGTTCATACCTACAGATACATATTATAAATGAATGGAACAGAGTGCAATAATGTAATGAGTGCAGGGAGTTAGCTGGTTTCGAGGAGTGGAAGTTCGGTAGATTTATTGATAATAAGAATAAATAGATAATGAATTTTAAGGTCTTAGCGTCTGGTTTATGTTAGTCAGCTTACGCACTGTACATGTTTTCTCGCCTCATGGCTCTCTTAGAATCTGCTGACAAACCTACGACATCTGAAAATTCCTATACAAAAATCATTTGAGGTTGAAGTAAGAACGGTAAGCACGGTGGGAATTAGTGGGAATGATCAAGATACTAAATCTGAGTACTCAGTAACTGCCTCGTTTAATTATTTTTTGTACTTATCATGTTCTTAAAATCTGCTGAGAATCTTGCCTACGAGACCTAGCAGTTTACAGTTTCGATGATTTGAGACTGAAGGAAGAACACTAAGCACGATGGGAACTAACGCGGCGTGTTTCCCGATTACTGTCCATAACTGTACCACGTCTGTCGCAATTACACAATACAGAACGGAAATCCAAAGATCTAGGCCGGTAACCTGAAGCGCTATGTTCTCTCGTTACGAATGTTTTCCAGGGTCACAGAGGAAATTAGTAGTTCTCATTAGTTTTTTTTTTCAGTCAGTAATGTAGAAATCTTATTAATCCGTAAAATCATGAAAAAGCACTCTTAAAACCCAGTGTACTTTCAATTCGACCCTCTTAAATGTAGGTGTCCGGCGCAGAAGTGTTTCAGAAGATGGTCCTCGAATCTCTGCACATTAAAAGGCAGCGTACGAATAGCAAAAGAGGAGGCAGCAGCATCGTCTTCACCCCTTCATGCCTCTCACCTCTCAGTTCATTATGGGCGATTCTTTATACTCATCCTCCGTGACTGTTTTTGTTCAGCCTCCGTGAACCATTGTCCCCCACTTCCCCTCCTCAAGGTTCTCTTCTTCCTGGCGTCATCCACACTAGCCTCCCCATGCCGTCCCTGCCTCTTAAACCCCAGATGGAGCAAGGCAGCACCGTGAAGCAATAAGTCTTCTGATGTGAGGCAAAAGTGGCTTCCTTACACGGCGAGGCGATCACTAGTGGGGCCCTGTAATACCACTCATCTGTCTCCATGATGCTCTCTCTCTCTCTCTCTCTCTCTCTCTCTCTCTCTCTCTCTCTCTCTCTCTCTCTCTCTCTCTCTCTCTCTCTCTCTCTCTCTCTCTCTCTCTCTCTCTCTCTCTCTCTCTCCATTACTATCATTAAATATAAACTCTTATTTAATACACGCTTTATTGAGTAATTTCTGGGGGATTCTCACGTTATAATAGTGAAATTTTCTCGTAGCACCGCAATCACGCTCTTCTTGGTTCCTTGTCATAGTTTTTTTTTTTCTTTTTTATCCTGAAAGTTTAGTCCAATTTTGTTTTTCTCTTTTTCTCCTCTCATGGCTCGTTGTGTTCTCTGCCAATATCATCTTATTCACACGTAATTTGAGGCGGTAGAGAGAGAGAGAGAGAGAGAGAGAGAGAGAGAGAGAGAGAGAGAGAGAGAGAGAGAGGATTTTTCTTTATACAAATCACCTTTTTCCACTCTTTTTGTGTCTTTTATGGGAAGGACAAGGAGATTTTCACGTCTACGAGTATCTGTTTGTCTATGAGTCTGTATGTATGTATGTACTTATGTATGTGTGTATGTATGTACTTTTGTAGCCTATATGCTCTCTCTCTCTCTCTCTCTCTCTCTCTCTCTCTCTCTCTCTCTCTCTCTCTCTCTCTCTCTCTCTCTCTCTCTCTCTCTCTCTCTCTCTCTCTCTCTCTCTCTCTCTCTGTAATATGGTCCTTTTTCCTATCTCTTTTTAATGTCTTTTATATGGATAGGTGGGGATTTATATCTATCTACCTTTCTTTCTGTCTGTGCGTCTATCTTCCTGTCTATCTGTCTATGTTCATGTATAAAATATATTTTCTTCATGCTCTTTTCTTTCCTCCTTTTTCGTTTTTTTTTTTTTTTTTTTATAAAAGAGGAGTTACATGTCTCTCCGTCTGTCATTGCTTGTCTGTGTGTCTGTCCGTCCACCAGTCTAAATCGGTGCGTGTGAAATGAAAGGTTTGTTTGGTAATGCTACTAGATCTCTTGCCGCTCCTCATAACCTCCATTTACGATAGTTCAGTAAGGATGAATTACCTGCACTTCAGCTGTCCACTATGCCACTCCGACAGCCTCATTTCCTCGCAATATTTTCGCCTTAATACCATGTAGTTGTGTCTTCAGGTTCTCACGGGACAAGGAGAGGCTTTGATGGCACCGGGGGAAGGACGAGATGGGGGTGGATGGAAGGGAGGTACCGGTGTTGGCTGTCTTTGGGGGTACTGAAGTAAAGTGCGACGTACGTGGTTACTTATACAGGTGTCTTAGGGAAGGACGAGGTGGGATGAACGGAAGGGAGGTACCGTTGTTGGTGATCTTGGGGGTATT
Source organism: Portunus trituberculatus (assembly GCF_017591435.1). Classification (NCBI taxonomy): domain Eukaryota; kingdom Metazoa; phylum Arthropoda; class Malacostraca; order Decapoda; family Portunidae; genus Portunus; species Portunus trituberculatus. Next base: position 14,839,225 of record NC_059295.1, read on the forward strand.
GAAGTAAAGAGGGACGTTCGTGGTTACTTATACAGGCGGCTTAGGGAAGGTGTGACAGCATGTGTTATCGACAGCATGCTTTCCATTTAGCATTGAAACTTCCGTGGAGACTGGGAATGCAGATAATTGAATTAGACAACTTTTATGCGAGTAACTAAGTAACTAAATAACCACTAAACTAAATTTACTTTTAACCAACAAACTAATCCGTTGAGTAACTCATCAACTACCTAACTGAGTGACTTACTAACTGATCAAGTGACCAACCAGCCAGTCAACCAACCAACCGACTAACTAACTAACTAATCCAGTGATTAACTGACCAATCAACTACTACCTGGCCAACTAACTTACTAACTTAACTAACTAATCAGCTACACAGAAAATAATAAATAGATAAAAAAAAAACAGCAAATAACGTGAGCGTAATGAGGGAGGGCAGCAACAGACCTTCGTGCCGAGGTGCCGTGACGTGGCGCCGCTACGCCCCTTGACTCCAGCAGGACGGGGCAGCACGCTCGCTAAGACTACATTTTTCCCTTCATTTTCCTCCTCACCGGCTGGGATCGATGCGCCTCAAGTGCCGTGCTCGCCAGGGCGGGACTGATGGCTCCTTTTGTTTTCCGGACAACACGCGGCGCCAGATATCAGTGGTCGCCACAGAGAACCAGCCAGAAAAGAGAATATATGTGTGTGTGTGTGTGTGTGTGTGTGTGTGTGTGTGTGTGTGTGTGTGTGTGTGTGTGTGTGTGTAGGAACCTATTAAGATGCAGGTGCCCCACAGTTTGGTGCCGCGGCGCCTGTGTAGCCCAGGCCGGCGTGGGACGAGATCAAAATTAACATCAATCTCCGGTGAGCAAGATGGGTTGGTGTGGTGTGGGCGCTTATTGAATTGATGGCTTGATTGTGGCTTGATGGTTACTCGAATCGGGCAAGGAGGCGCGGACATCCATCACCATCCCGTGGACTAACGAGGCGAGGGCGGTGCTGAGGTGTTATGGTGAGGTTGGTTGTGTCGTGACTTAAGTGACGGTGGTCTGTAGGGTGATGGCTGCAGGAGGAAGGGAAAAGATATCTCTCTCTCTCTCTCTCTCTCTCTCTCTCTCTCTCTCTCTCTCTCTCTCTCTCTCTCTCTCTCTCTCTCTCACGGTCAGGCCTCTCGTGACGTGTGGGATCGGTCAGTCACAATAGCAATCCATTTAAGACAATTGTGTAATCGACTAACATCTCTCCTTTTCTGACTTCCCACCGCTATATCTTACTTCATTTGTCTTTTATTTTCATAGTCTAGTCATGTACTTCTTCCTCCTTTTCCTCCTGTCGTGACGCCATTAATGTCAAGAAAAGAGGAAGAATGAAGTGCTGAAAACTATCATTAAAACACATAAGAAATAAATAAGGCGTTTGTCACACACGCCTCATATATATTCATTACTCACGTGCTTGTGCTCCCCGTGGTGTTGGCGTGATGTGGTGCTTTGTGTGGTGGTAGCGGTGTGTCCTGCCAGACTTACACTATACCCGTTGTCGCTCCCACGCGCTGCCTTGCCGACCAATTTGTCCCTCTATTAGTCATGCTGGAAATCGTGAGAACACCATGTCGTTGGGAGGTGCAGGCTGGCTAGGGTAGTAGAGGGGGGGGGTGAGTGACAGGGAGACATGGATAGAGGATGGGGAGGATGAAAACATTAGAAACGTCTCTTTCATTATTCCAGTGCCTCTGTTTCCCGCGACACCTTCCACCGGACAGTCTGTTATCGCGTCGCTGGCGGCTGAATTATGGCCACGTTTGCTGCATACTACTGTAGGTCTTGCTGAAAATTTCATGACTCGTTCGTCCTTTTTGCCGCCGCTCTCACACACTCCCACTTGTTCTCCCTAACCCCCCTTCCCCATCCTTCCTCCCGCCTCGTTTCACTCTCCCTCCCTCATTCGTGGCGCCTTCCTCCTCGATCCCCTTTATATTTTATTACTTGATGATAGCATTTTAGGACTATTGTGGTCTACTTCAATAAAATGGATTAGTTTTCCTCATCTATCCGTGATGGGTCAGGAGGCGCCATTTGGCATGGGAAAGGCCTTGCTTATTTTCGTAGTGAAAAATTGAAGCAGAATGTGGCTGTGACGGAAGCGAGGCGGGTGCACACCGTGGGTGGGAGGGCCATCAAAGCCTTGGTCCATCTCGCCGACGACCTGACACATGTTCGCGTCAAAATTAATGCTCTAAAATACTTCCCACGCCCATTATTTCCCCTTCGCGGCGCGTCTCCTCCAACAGATAGGCTGTCAGGCCACCGTCAACACGAACTCTGGACTAGCCTGCGCACTACGTCACCATCACTCACTGCGGTCACCATCCGCCAGGCACTTAATTATTGCCTGTTGTTAAGACCGTATATTGCCTTAAGAACCATATATTGCAGTAATGGCAGCCTGCTCGCTTGTAAGCCTTCATCACGCCAAACGGTTCCTGCATCATTATGGTGTTTGTGGCGCTATACATTGAATTAGTGTCACTTTCAGGGTAAAATACGTCCAGGCCTTTGTTTTTTTGTTTATTGAATTGGTTTATATATATATATATATATATATATATATATATATATATATATATATATATATATATATATATATATATATATATATATATGAGGGCGCTATCTGAGGGTTATAGAATCTATGAGAAAAATAACCATTGAGATGTCAATCGCCAAAGAAGAGCTAAAAGGATTTACTAAAACTGGAAATGTGAACAATTCCATGCTGTACATGACTGCTGGCGCCGCGCTGAGGAGCCGCCAGAGTACGTAGTGAGAGTGACACCTGAGGCTCAGCAAGGCCACGACGCCTCCCGAGGGTGCTGGGAAGGCGGCTGCGCGGGAGGCCAGGCGTCCCCCCGCGGCTCTGATGGTAATGACTCAATATCTACCGGCCAGGCGGTGAACCCAACCACTCCAGGGGCGCCATCTTGCGAAATGCGAATAAGCCTTGCCGCCTTCCCTCCCAACTGACCACCGCTGCTGCCATCAATCCCGCCACCACCACCACCATCACCACCACCGCCATTCTCTTTGCTGTTGTCACCATCAATTTCTTCATCATTATCAGCATTATTGTTATCATTAACATTATTTCACCACCACCATCACCGTTATTATTATCATATTTTCTTATAATTTTCTTATTATCATATTATTATGGCAATCATTCAGTACTTTTAGACTATTACCATTATCATAACCACCACCACTACCACCACCATCTCCTCCATCATCATTAATTCCATCATCATTATCATTTCCATATTTTCTTTATTGCTATCATCATGAACTTTATACACTCACCACCACTACCACCACCACCAACACTACCATCAAAACCACACACACAATAATAATAATCATAACTACTACTTACACCACATCACACCACAGCCCGGTCATCAACACTACGATACTACCACCACCGCCACCACCATCACCGTTGCCGCCACCGCCGTCACTGTGTCCACCACTCCCCATTACCTGGTGACATCATATCAACGGTACGAATGTTTTCCCCTGAGGGCGTCGTGTCTAGCGTGGGAAGTGTTTTGCTGTCCCGCCTGGCCACGGATGAGGTGCGGGAGACGGTCATTGTTGCTGCGGGAAAGAAAGAAAAAAAAAAAAAAGAGAGAGGGTTATACAAGACACAATTTGCATTTTTTGTAGTTTTTTTTCCTTCTGTGTGTCTTGATGGAATCGTGCGTCTCAGGTGCTGGTGATGTGAAGCTTCCTTGTCATTGTGTTTGCCAGCGTGTGGTTCTTCTTGACGCCAGTGATGTAGAGTGTGTGTGTGTTCATACTGTATAATATAGCTAAGGTGAGTCAAAACAGTAATGATAATATTACTCACTGCTAGACGAGAAACCATTGTCATAGTAGCAATAGAAGCAATAGGAGTAGTAAAAAAGAGTTAACAGTAGTTGTAACAGCAGCAGCAACAACAAGAATAACAACAGGAAGTAGTCATAGTAGAGGTAGCAGTAGCAACAGGAAAAAAATGCGACCTTCCGTCTGCCCACACACCTTTATTCCAATTACTCTTGCTTCACATTATTCTCTCTCTTGTTTTTGGCCCTCAGAAAAAGAGATGAAGGTAAAGTGAATTTCAAAGGCAGGATGGAGAGATAATTCCAATGCCATAGTGAGACTGGCTGATGGATGAGACGCGTGTATAGCGGCGGCCAGGCGGGGTCATGGCGGAGGGGGAGAAGGGAAAAGAAGAAAACAGGAACATGATATTTATTTGCTGGTCTGGTTGGCATTACTGTGCACGGTATTGGAGGGAAATTGTCTTCCATTCATATTTTTCCTTTCTTCCTTTCCCTCTGTTGTCCAAACTCCTTTCCCTTCACCACCTCCCACTCTCTAATTCGTTGAACCCTACTCCTCTCCTCTCTCCCTACCCTTCACTCCTTCCCTCCCCATAACTCCCTCAGCCCCTCCGTTCCCTCCATCTTGCAGTTCGGCACAGCAGGTCCCCGGGGGAGGCTGGGGTAGCACGACAACCTGTGATTGACATAATTCATGAGGGGTTTGTGGGTCACGGCGGCTCCTCAGTCCTCCAGGCGGATGACCTTTGTGACTGGTGACTGACGGGACTCCGGATTGGTATGATAAGTTGAGGCATAATTGATAACTATAATCACTTGTGGTCTGTACAAATACTGAACCTGAACAGTATAAACAATCACACTGTGATTTTCGATAACTAAAAAAGACGAATGAACCTAAAGTACAGGAATTATTCTTGCCGTGCAATTACTGCCGAACCTCCTGCTAACCGCTGGGCTGTTGCTGCTGCTCCTGCTGCTGCTGTGTATTAGATTTAACACACACACACACACACACACACACACACACACACACACACACACACACACACACACACACACACACACACACACACATATATATATATATATATATATATATATATATATATATATATATATATATATATATATATATATATATATATATATATATATATATATATATATATATATATATATATATATATATATATATATATATATATATATATATATATATATATATATATATACACACACACACTAACTCGTTCGAAGATTGAAATACCACCGACTTCTTTTATCTATTTTATGAAAGTTTATGTATAACTCACACAAAATGAAGTTCAGCGTTCATGGGTGCGGGCACACTCTGATTTGAAATGTCCGGATTGGACAACATGCGCTCTCTCATTCTTTTCTTTTCTTGAAGGCTCACAAGAAAAATACATATATCTTCATATTATCATATGTTTGAAAATCGTGGGCATATATTTTTTTTCTATGCTATAATGAATACAAATGGTATCCTGGTATGGCGTCGCAAGACCAGATGTATACAGTCTGTGGACCAGGACTTTCAACATGTGCTGCTCAATGTTGCTCACAGCTTCCTGTTGGGTCAGCCAGCACTTATTTTTAATAGTTTGAGGCTTCTGCCTGCATATCTTATGTCGTTCTGTATGGCGTTTAAGATTCCCTTCTAGTACGCATGAACTGGAAAAAGAGAGAGAGAGAGAGAGAGAGAGAGAGAGAGAGAGAGAGAGAGAGAGAGAGAGAGAGAGAGAGAGAGAGAGAGAGAGAGAGAGAGAGAGAGAGAGAGAGAGAGAGAGAGAGAGAGAGAGAGAACAATAACCACAACATTCATATATACATTTTTCATCCCAACAAGATGAGAACAAAGCCCAGTGACACCTTTACCTGGCCTGCCCCGTGTGTGGAAGGTACAGGTAGAGGGAGTGACCGCCACCTGCCTTTCTCTCTTGTTGCACCGCCGAGAAACATTCATAAAAACCTGCTCGTGCCGCATCAAGGCCGAGCAGCGCCTCGCATACAAAACTAATTATGTGTCTACAGTGTACCTGCATAATTGTGGAATCCTATACCTGCGTGTACTGTTTTTTTTCCTTGTTCCTCCCTTGTTTCTCTCTCCGGCCGGTGTACAAAGGGTGTCGGAGAAAGAGAGAGGGAGGGAAGGTAAGGGTGAGGGTACAGAGGTGAGGGGCGTGGACGGTAGTGAATATAAGGAAGGCAAGGGTCAGGTAAGGGGTTGAGATTTGGGAAGGAAGATGAGAAGGTGCACGAGGAGCTATTGTGTTGATGTAGTGGTGGTGGTGGTAGTGGTGGTGGTGGTGGTGGTGGAGGTGGTGGTCGTGGTGGTTATACAGGTGATGATAGTTTTGCTGTTATTGTTTTTTTTTATTTTCTTCTTGTTCTTGTTCTTGTTCTTGTTCTTGTTCTTCTTTCTTCTTGTTGTTCTTCTTCTTTGTAGTCTTCCTGTTCTTCCTCATCTTGTTCATACTTTTCATCCTTGTTCTTGTCACTGTCGTCGCCATCATTCTTGTCGTCGCTGTTGTCGTCATTCTCATCACTGCTATTATCGTTGACATTGCTGCTGTCATTCCCTTACCTTTCTCCTTTCCTCCCTGGCGAATCATCTTCCTCTCCACTAACCCATCCCTACCTCCCTCTCCCCCCAAAAAAAAAACAGAACAAAAAACTAAACACTTCTTAAACACAACGAGAATGACCCCAAAAATGACAGCGAAGAATAACGAGCTTACCAACACTGGAGAAAATTGCTGGCCGACGATCACACTAGCTCACTAATGAAGCGGTGACGTGGAACCAGGAAGAACGT
>NC_059295.1:14848440-14870940 GCF_017591435.1 Portunus trituberculatus
TCATGTGAATGTTTTCATGATTCTAGTGCTGGTTTGATAAGAATTCTGCATCACCAGTGGAAAAAAGTACCCTTGAGAAGACCATGTCTGTGGTCTTGGAAAATAATCCTTATGAGAGCCTAAGGAGTTTTAAATTATGGACTCTTTTTTCTCGTTCCCTCCCATCTCTGCAACATAAAACCAGTAATTTCGACACTCTCTTCACGCCCTCGCCATTTCTTTCCCGTCTTTAATCTTTCTGAAGTAGATTTTTTAGTGGTACATAACTTAACCTGTTTCCCAACCGACCCGCCCCCATCAGACTCTATATTTCACTTCCCTCGAGTAATAACCGTGCAATCTGCTTTGCTGCGTTTTGTGCATTTTGGCTGACGAAGTTTTCAGTGTGCATCGCAATAGTTTCTACAACCGAACAGTAACTTTGTGGACTTTCACCGAAATGAGCTTCAACAGTGGACACATTCAAGTGACGAAAGGGTGATTTTGGGAACATATTGAATTCATACACGAGTGACAACATAATGGGCACGAAATAGAATAGGAAGACTGGATTCAAAAACATCCCGTCCGCACTGCCATTACCGCCACAGTCAGAATACTCGTGCTACTATATGAAAGCACAACATACGAGTAGTGTTTTTCCCTGGCCTACGAAATGTATCCATGTATAGGCGTTTAGGAAAGCTGGACCATGGTGTCATATCCTCAAATGTTTCTGTGTCTTATCTCGACGACTTCCAAATGGTTCTGGTGAAAGTTATTGAGGTTTCCTGGAGTCTTTTCATGATTTCAATGATAGAACGATATAAATCATACATAATCCAATGGAAAATAGTCATGAGGAAATGTCTATAGTCATCTCTTTGAACGTCGTTGTTATGAAAGGTTAAGACGTTTCTAAATTCTGGACCTGGGGCTGTGTGTGTGTGTGTGTGTGTGTGTGTGTGTGTGTGTGTGTGTGTGTGTGTGTGTGTGTGTGTGTGTGTGTGTGTGTGTGTGTGTGTGTGTGTGTGTGTGTGTGTGTGTGTGTGTGTGTGTGTGTGTGTGAGAGAGAGAGAGAGAGAGAGAGTGTGTGACGCGCTGCTGTCGTTACCAATATCGCCCCTGAAGGACTGAAAGTTTAGAGAGGAATGGTTGAAAGTTGAAGGAAGGAAACGTCCAGCTACTTGAATCGCACAGTTTGTATATGAATGAGACAAAAGAAATGATGTCGAGGAGAGTGACAGTAAGAGAATATAAAGTGAAAAGAAAACGAGGAAATATGTAATCACAGTTCTTTATTTTTGTGTGTAAATATTTCCTTTTGTATCTTTTTTTTTTTTCCTGAAAGTGACTCATATTGTGAATTGCAAGGGACCATTATTTTTTTTTACTTCATGGATAATTCAACTTTCCCCTTAGCTCCTCTTGCTCCTCCTCCTCCTCCTCCTCCTCCTCCTCCTCCTCCTCCTCCTCCTCCTCCTCCTCCTCCTCCTCCTCCTCCTTTTCCTCTTCCTCCGTCTTTTCTTCTCCTCCCCAATCCATCACTTGCACTCCTCCCTCTCCAACTCAAATTTCTTACCCTCCTTTCTTCAACAAAACACGGGAGGATCATAACACGACGAACTTTTCTTGCTAGACACTCATGAAACACACACACACACACACACACACACACACACACACACACACACACACACACACACACATCATAACTGTATTACAAATGGCGACACTCTCAAAGCATCTTAAAACTATACAATCGAAAAGTGTTACATTATTATAGTGCGAATTATGTCCACTGACACTTAGTTCTCCCCACCGCTAAAGATAAGGCAGCTTTCCGCAAACACCGTACTTTGATCTCACGCCTATAAACTCCATATACGTGATTTCCGAGAACTGTAAAATCGAAAAATCATGTTCAGAGCAATGAAATATGTCCCAGTGAATTATGGGTTAGTTAACGTCACCGCTAAAGACAAGGAAGCGTTCCCAATCACCATACTTTGAGTTCACCCACTTAGGCACGTCACACCCTGAGCATCTCGCGTGAAATACGACCATGGTGGGTGCACGCTCGCCGGCCACGGAATCAAGCTGGGAATAGCGTCGCCCCAGTCTTAGTCTTCCAGTAACAGCTGCGGGAGTAATGACAGGTGTAGCCAGGAAGTTCCCAGGCTCGTCTGAATTAGCCAGGGTAGTGAGGCGCCGCTTGCCAGGTCCACACCACGCACTTAATGAGGCTGACTTGTCCTGGTGGTTGGGGTGGCGGTGGTGGTGATGATGGTGGTGCGTTCTAAAGAGTAGCAAGGTGTAGGGATTGTGGAGCGCAAAGTTTGTTGACTTTTCAGTGTATCTAGTGACTATATGTGTTCTGTTGTTATTTGGCAGAGGTGGATGTTTTATGTTTTAATATGTGTGTGTGTGTGTGTGTGTGTGTGTGTGTGTGTCAGAGAAAATTGTGTTTTAACTCAATTTCATACGCGTGTTCTGTGTCTGCTTGACGAAAGTGGACGTTAAGTGTATGTGTGTGTGTGTGTGTGTGTGTGTGTGTGTGTGTGTGTGTCACTGTCTGTGAGTGTGTGTGTTTCACTGTTTGATCTGCTGCAGTCTCTGACGAGACAGCCAGACGTTACCCTACGGAACGAGCTCAGAGCTCATTATTTCCGATCTTCGGATAGGCCTGAGACCAGGCACACACCACACACCGGGACAACAAGGTCACAACTCCTCGATTTACATCCCGTACCTACTCACTGCTAGGTAAACAGGGGCTACACGTGAAAGGAGACACCCAAATATCTCCACCCGGCCGGGGAATCGAACCCCGGTCCTCTGGCTTGTGAAGCCAGTGCTCTAACCACTGAGCTACCGTGTGTGTGTGTGTGTGTGTCTTTGAGTGAGTGTGTGTGTGTGTGTGTGTGTGTGTGTGTGTGTGTGTGTGTGTGTGTATGTATGTATGCGTGCGCGTGTGTGTCTGAGAAAAATGCGTTCTAACTCAATTTGCATGGTTCTCTTCAGTCTCTTTCACCGCCTCTTTTATGTTGCGCGGTGCCGGCATGAACTACGCCAATATGCACACCGCTGAAAGGCCGCAAAGCTTCGCAGGTGGCGCGAGTCAATTTCACGAAGCTGATCTTGCTTTACGACTTTCCTCCGCAACTCACCCTCCTCACTCCTTGCCTACTTAAGGACTCCCAACGATCCTCTCTCTCTCTCCCTTTCAGCCACAGACCCACTCTATTCTTCACCGTCTGCATATATGAGGGAAGATTTACGATACACTCACGGTGATGAACGTACGCAAGGCACCAGACCGTGGAGCACCAACCCTCATCCCTCAGTCTTTACAGATCTGCTCACCACAACGAGTGAGACCACTGTGAACTGTAACACACACACACACACACACACACACACACACACACACACACACACAGTGTGGTAGCTCAGTGGTTAGAGCGCTGGCTTCATAAGCCAGAGGACCGGGGTTCGATTCCCCGGCCGGATGGAGATATTTGGGTGTGTCTCCTTTCACGTGTAGCCCCTGTTCACCTAGCAGTGAGTAGATACGGGATGTAAATCGAGGAGTTGTGACCTTGTTGTCCTTGTGTGTGGTGTGTGCCTGGTCTCAGGCCTATCCGAAGATCGGAAATAATGAGCTCTGAGCTCGTTCCGTAGGGTAACGTCTGGCTGTCTCGTCAGAGACTGCAGCAGATCAAACAGTGAAACACACACACACGCACACACACACACACACACACACACACACACACACACACAAGATCTCATTCTTAAGCACTTCGTCGTAGCGCTATCACATTCAGATGGCTGTAGTTAAAGTTACTTGAGTGTTTAAGGGTGTTTTTTTTTACGGTTCTAATGACATATTAACAACAGTTTTTACGTTCTTATGAGGAAAAACTTTCTTGATCATCTCTACGGCCTTTGAAAACAGTTATGGTAATAACGAACGTTTCTGAATACAGGCAAAACACACACACACACACACACACACACACACACACACACACACACACACACACACACACACACACACACACACACACACACACACACACACACACACACACACACACACACACACACACACACGGACGTCCCAATTTTTTTCTTTGTTTTTGGTAGTAGCACTGAATGGATTGCAAAAATTTAGGGAAACAGTAAATTTAATTCAATTACCGAGCGCTGAGAGTCACTTATCTCACTTACTAGCGACAGGAATGGCCAGTAACGTGGTCCTTGTCGTGAGATTCAAGTCGGGTAATCTTATCTTGAGAGGGTTTATCTCATTTATCTTCTCTTTTTATCAGCTCCAAGAATTACCGTAAATGTTTCTCACGAGTGTCCGACTTGGAGTGGGAACATGCACGCCATGTGTCCGTGTGCTGCAGGAAGTGTTTTGTTGACGCGTGAAGGGAAAAAATATTCTCTCCGCAAAGTCATTTTTCAATAGAATAAAAGAACGTAAGAAAACAAGGCAAGCTGAGAAAAAAAAAGAAAGGAACCAGCTATCAGTCTTACACACGGCTACTTATTTCCATCTATCATCCCTTCTATAAAGCTATCTAGTCTTCTTTTAAAAGTCCCTATCTACTGAGCACTAACAACCTGACAACTAAATCTATTCCATTCATGTATCCCTCTATTTTATACAGGCCTTCCTTCCTTGTTCTTGCTCCAACGTACTTAGAAAAACTTAACCTTCTTTCTGCTTCCTACTCCACTAATACCTCATTTCTTCACTCCCTCCCACACATATAGACATAACCTTCCTTCAGCCTCCAATTCCAATAACACATTCATGCACATTTTCCCTCTTACGTATTTAGTTAACCTTTTTTTCACTTCCAATCCTTCCTTCTACTTTAACACAACTAACACCTCATTTCCTCACTCCCTCACACATATTTAGACTTAATCTTCCTTTAACCTCCCCACTCCAATCACATTTTCATGCACATTCTCCCTCCCATACATGATTAACTTTATTTCTCTCCCAATCCACAAGCACCTCCAGGTCCTTCCACTCACACAGACGCAACCTCTTTCCCTCCTTCGTCACCTTCATATCCTCACTCCCTCCCAGGTGTTAAGAGACGCGACCTTCCTCCTGACCTATCATTTTCACTGTGTTCCTTTTCACCCGCCACCGGCTGGGGCCTCGCGGTCATTAAGTGCTCGTCTTACAAGTCCCGCGACGCTTCAAGGACACGGCCACCCGAGTACTTTACGTTACATGGGACAGGAAATACTGCGGCGTGACAGACAGACTTGACAGGAAGGTATAAGAATGAATCACTATACGTGTTTACTGGAGATTTTTAGTGCTCTTAATGTGCTGCGGTATATCTTGAAGGACACACGATAATAACAACATTTATATACTCAATGATATTTCTAAAAAGAATGATTATGACGTTCTCATAAGTATCTAGAAATACTTTATTGGGCCCTCATAAGGAATGTTTACAAAAATATATTAGTTTCATTCCCATGAGCTGTGAGTGTTCCTTTTCTCATGGTTGATGCAAAACACTTCTTGAACTTTTAAATTATTTATGAACGCACCTTAGAAAACACCCCAATACTTTCCACTGCAATGTTCTAAAAAGTAACTGAGATATGGCACCAAGATTAATTCCTTTCAGTTCTACATTTGGTACAATCGGTGCATTGTCCTGTTCATCCCGTCACACACACACACACACACACACACACACACACACACACACACACACACACACACACACACACACACACACACACACACACACACATTTTACATCAATCCCCGATGTTGCTAACTCTACCATGAAGAACAAAGTGTACGTACAAAGTTAGGGCGACATACTTAAGTGCAGACAAAATATTCCAACACGTAACTTTTTTCCTATCATGGTTTTTACTTTTCGAGTAAGTGCTGAGGGAAGGGAAGGCAGGGGTTCTCTCACTTCGCCAGTGTTGTCAGCACATGTGTTTAAGTTCCTCTCGCCTCACCTCCCCCACCTCCAAGTGTCCTATTTGAGGGGTAGCGAAGCTGTTGTGTGTGTGTGTGTGTGTGTGTGTGTGTGTGTGTGTGTGTGTGTGTGTGTGTGTGTTTGTTTGTGTGTGTGTGTGTGAAGAAGAAAGAAATAATTATTATTGCTACCATTATTATTATCATTAATATTATTATTATTATCATGATCATCATCATCATCATTATCACTATTATCATTTTTATTATCATCATTGAAATTCATTGAGAGTCTTACCAAACATTAAAACACTTCAAAATTGTAAAAGAATCACAATAAAACAATAAAACCGATGCAAGAACCTCTTAAATTTCTAGGCAGAGAGAGAGAGAGAGAGAGAGAGAGAGAGAGAGAGAGAGGTGGTGAGGGGGTGGAGGGAACACGAGGCACTCAGATGAGGCTCGTGTAACAAATGTTTCCGCCGATCATGAGCACCAAAAGGTAGAATTTGGCGTTCTGATCGGACACTTTCCTCCGCCTACCACGTCCCACCCTATATCTCTCTCTCTCTCTCTCTCTCTCTCTCTCTCTCTTGGCCGAATACCATTTTGTTGATCGGAAATTGAGATGTTTTGGTGGGGACATTTCTATAGAATACAGGAAGCTGAGAGAGAGAGAGAGAGAGAGAGAGAGAGAGAGAGAGAGAGAGAGAGAGAGAGAGAGAGAGAGAGAGAGATGAGATGAGAATGGATAAATTTAGAATAACAAGCGTAAAAGGAAGGAAGGCAAGAAAGGAAGGAGACGAAAGGAGAGAAAAGTTGTATATAAAAAGGAAGAAAAAAGTCTTAGATGAAACTGAGTTGTCCAGGAAGCTAGTACAAGAGAAAATACAAACATACAAACGTAACTGGAAAGAAAATTAGATATAAAGGGACTAAGAAAAAAGATAGAAAACTGATTAAGCATTACTGTATTACCAACAATAGCTATCACATGCACAGAGACGAAAAACGAAAATAAATGAGAGGAAAATGGAAGAAAAGAACAGCCTAAGATGGAGCATACGTAGACAATGACACACGCACAAAGGCACGCAGGAGAAAGGAGGAAGTGTTATAAATAGCAGTCTTGTAGTTTCCTTCACAAATTTCTTGCAGGTTTAGCGACGAGACAGTGAGAGGGAGGCGGAGCAACGGGAGGGGAAGAAGGACTACGTAACACACACACACACACACACACACACGTGGATACAGTTACATGTGTGTTGTCTGTAGTTAAGTCGTCGTCAAGCACCTCACACATATAGCATAAGTACAATCATTCACCAGAGCGGCAGAACACTTATTGACGTCTCGCCAGTCTTGTGAAGCAGAGAATGGACTGCTTGGACTGACGAAATGATTATGTAAGTAACTACTTGTGCTCCATGATTAGGTAAGAGTCACTCCGACAACATTTAGGGAAAGGGGATGAGAAGTGAGACAAAGAGACTAGCATGAAATGTAAGTCAAGTTGTTACATCATAGTGAAGCGTCTGGTCACTGAAGGATTTTGTCATTTGTTAATAAGATGAGGCACTTTTCGAAGGAGACCGGGAAGTATCATTGAGCGACAGGTTGAATTAGATGGAGAAACTGAGTTTGCTGTTCATATGACCAAGAACAAAGCAATATCACAATAGCATAACACTAAAACAAAACATTGCAGTCCATACTAATGTCAAAAGACCACGAAGTATGCGCAAAACAAACACGCTATTCTACTTACAAAACTACCCTGGAAATGAATAGACAAACAAACTCGGACACACACGAGCACAGTCACCCCTCCATACAAATATGCGATAATTACAGTCCGTCATTTGGCAAGCAGGTAAGGCAGTACGTCATCACGCATCCTCAGCAGACCCTGTAACACTCATTCGTCTGTTCCATTTAGTAGTCACCCCACCTGTCCACGCTGCTACCTACACCCTTGGGCTCTTATTTACGCCAGCCAGTGTTTCAGGGGAGGGGAGGGAGAGGGATGTGGAAGGGACAGTAAGCGCCTGACGAAGAAGCCGGCCATAAATCGTCCGTGTGGTAATTGTTGGTTGCACTTCACACTTAAAGAGACAGACGCGTCGCTCCATCGCCTTGCACCACCGCCACCGCTGCCGCCATTGCCACCGCTATCCCTTCCGCACCTTGCCTCCTCCCTCTCCTCCTTCATTTCTGTTTTTTCATTAATAGATAAACAGACGATGATGGATGGAGAGAGAGAGAGAGAGAGAGAGAGAGAGAGAGAGTGCGTCTTGTGTGTGTGTGTGTGTGTGTGTGTGTGTGTGTGTTTGTGTGGCTGAGTATTCGTACATACCTAATTTCCTTAAAGCAGATGTTTATTAAAAGTCGTATTGATTTTATGAACAAACACCAATTCAAACTTTTCTGTGGTATGTATCCTGTTAGCAAATGTTCCAAAATATTGTAGAGACGTAATAAACACTGACCCTCAAAGCAACAGCAGCACAAGCCAGACGGTGGAGCGCAGACTATGTACTTCCCCTCATCACATCTTACCATCTTCAGACTGCACAAATTATGCCATGAACAGACACGTATATCAAACCTCCCCCTAGCCCTCACCTCACACACACATGTAGGTTTTGCCAAATGGACATAAACTCATTTCCTCCGTGACGGGGCGGTGCAGCAGCGGGGTGTGGTGGCTCAGTGTACCAGCACCGCGGGATGTCTGCTCCTGATTACACACGTGCGTCTCTGAAAATGGTGTAATGACAGCCATAAAGGTAGCGATGTTTCGAATTAGAAAGAATGTGGTAGCAGCCGATGGAAATACTAAAAGTACACAACAGAAAATCATAAAAGAATAATGACTAGAAATTATAGGAAAACAGGTGTGCTTTAATGAACTAATGGTAGATTTTGAAAGTTAATGACGTGAGGGAAGACCGGTCTAGCACACACTGACACTCAACAGAAGCAGTTAGGTCCTGGAACTTTCTTCAGACTACAAGCGACAGGGAAGGCGAGTAGCAAGCCTGGCGGTGGCCGTGATGGTTGCGTGGGTCTTCGCTGGCGTCAGTCTGGCTTGACGGATGACAACCACACCCCATCTTCCTGTCTCACCTCGCTGGTCGCCGCAGTGCCAGGTCCATGAGCTCGTCCGTGACTGACTAAACCAAAAACGTGTAATCTGGTCACTTGAAGACCTCCTTCATTGGCCATCAAATGAGATAGTCTTGCTAAACTATTTTTTCGCAATTTGCATTAAGTAAACAACTGTCTTAACGCTCGTAACTTGAAGTGCCGTGTGTCTCTCCACCAAATGAGACGAAACGAAAGTACTGTCAGCAAGTCTTCAGTATCACCGTGCCAGGAGCGGTCAGTGGTCTGTTATTTACGTGGGCATGACGAAATCTCAGGTTAGTTCCGAAGGAAACAGCATATGGCTGTGATAATCATGCAATACCTTTTTTCTCTCTCTCGCGAGTGTACAGTGTTAAGGTCCGTTACCTGCTTGGTCATATATCATGATTACAGAGGTACCTTTGATTTCCTCACTCTTCTCAGCCTGTACTGATCGTCACTTTGGTTTATGACACGCTATAACTGAGAAGGACACGGTGTGCTGATCGCTACGTGAAGCTCGACGCTAGTGATCTTATGACAAATCAGTTTTTATCCTTCCTTCTCTTCTTCTTATTATTATTATTCCTTTTCTTCTTCTTCTTCTTCTTCTTCTTCTTCTTCTTCTTCTTCTTCTTCTTCTTTCTACAGTGACTGTGCAAGCATACATTAGAGAAAATGAAAATAAAATCGGTCATTCCATGTGTATGATGTTATTTCGATGCTTGACCGGCGAATGAGGCGGCAGCTTTACGGTTTGTTAGTTGATGTAATGAGTGGTGGTTTCTTCCGCAGATGGAATCAGGCTGGAGGCGGCTGGTGGCGGCGGCCCTGCTGCTGGCTGGGCTGTTGTGCTGCCCTGGGTTGGTCAAGACTGAAGGTATGTGTATGTGTGTAATTCACCACGGTCGTCTGCTGGTCACCCAGCCAGTCTTCCCCATTACGGAGCGAGCTCAGACCTCATAGACCGTGTGTATGTGTGTGTGTGTGTGTGTGTGTGTGTGTGTGTGTGTGTGTGTGTGTGTGTGTGTGTGTGTGTGTGTGTGTGCGTGTGTGTGTGTGATATGTTATTTATTGTCTATCTGCCAGTTAAATTCCATACTATAGCTGTCGTTGTTATTGTTGTTGCTGTTATTGTTGTCGTCACTTACGCCCCAATGTCTGGTGCGTGCCTCCCTTACCCCACCCGCTCCCCAGCCCGCCACGGTCCATCACCAGTAGCCTGCGTGTTGTATACTTTCACAAGTCACATTCCGCGATATTAGAGAGACAATTTCTTACCGGTCAGATTTCCTTTATTCCCTTTCACTGCAAAGCTTTTCCTCTTTCCCCCCCCTTTCCTCTCCCCGAACCTCCTGCCCATCCTCCCACCCATCCTCTCCCTGCATCTATGTTTCCTCTTTCCTCTTCTCTCTCCTCCCTTCCTCGACCCTTTCCTTTCTTTCCTCCTTTCCTCCTTACAATGATCATCGCTATTCTCTCTCCTCCCCTTTCCTTCCCTGCTTCTCTTTACTCCCCTCCCTTTCTCTCTTTCCTTCCTCTACTCTTCTCCCATCTTTCCTTCTTACCCCTAGGCGCCATCCCCCCATCGGTACTGAATGTAATAGTGATGAGGCAACGCAAGCTGTGTGTGTGTGTGGAGAGAGAGAGAGAGAGAGAGAGAGAGAGAGAGAGAGAGAGAGAGAGAGAGAGCACGTTCGCTGTATCATCTTTTCATTACTGCATCGCTCACCACCACAGACATCACACAATGCACACTGTCATCAGCACCACCACCACTGTTCATCTTTTCCTTTACAACACACCCACTCCTCGCTCCTCCCTTCCCCCATACCTTCCCACTGCCGCCCCTGTAATTCATCCCCTTACCATCCCCTCACCACCAATGTACCATCACTACGAACTCCTCCACGCGTTCTCGACTCTCATTACTTTCCACATCTGCAATCGTCTCCCCATCACCACCAGCCTGACGTGTCCCCTTGCCTCCACATATTACTCCTCCCAGCCACCATTTTCACTCCTACTCGCGCTGACCACACCCATCACCACTATCACCGCCACCATCCAGCCACACCTGCACCCTCTTCCTTCATCACCCACGCAGCCCCTGCCTCGCCACAAGACTCCCACGTTTTGGTCACTTGCTCCTCCGTCTTACGCACATTCCTTTCAATTATATTTCACAAGGTGGTTCACGCGGAAGGCAATTAATTCGTGGCTGAATGAGGAAGAAAAGTGTGTATTGTAAACCAGTGTCTGGCAGAAGACAAATTGTGGGAAACTGAACCAGATAAAAAATGGAGATTAAAGAAAAGATGGGAAGGTAGGAAAGGAAAAGAAGACTGATGTAAAGGATGGAAGAATATAAAGAAAAGAGAGCAAAATTTAAGAGACAGGATCAGAAAAATACTGCAGATAGGAAGCATTGTAATTACAGTGAACAAAATACAAACACAAGGATTGAACATGTTGAGAAAATGGCAACAGACGCCAGTAATCTCGTAAGCATGAAGTCGTCCCTGGGGAGGCGCCTCTGCCGCGCTGTAATGAGCTCTGGTGAGCATTTTTATGGCCCGCCACTCCTCGTTATGGGAAACGTCTGCCTGCTTTCCTGCTTTCCCGACCATCGTCCGTCTCCTGCCTCGCTGCTAACTGGCCCTCTCGCCTTGCCTCTCCCGCTGCGCCTCTCCTCCTACCCAAATGAATCCTTATGACTGGGTTTTATGATTACTTTCCTGGAACGTATTCACTACGCAATCGTCATTTCAAATCAGCTTCTCGGAATAAGCTCTCTCGCCTTCTCTGCTTCTGTGACAGTAAAGCTTTGCAGTATTATTTCTCAAGAGACTTGCTTCATTAAGTTTTATCATTATCGCCCTCTGGTCTTGTGAGACCTACTTAAAGACCGAGATACCATGTGCATGTATGTGCCTTGCAAATGTTTCCTCTTCTCGCCCACTGTTCGTGTGGCATCTCTCTTCACCTTGATGTTCCTACCACCTAACTTGTCACTCCTCGTCGCCCACACTAACTGCTGCAAACTGTCTCCTGCTTTCCCAGACTCGCTTTACTCCTCCAACGAATTGCCGTTTGCCCTCTACTTGCTTCCACCACCCGCCCGCCATCACGAGGCCCTTACCAAGCGGCAGGCGGTGTACGAGGCCACTGTGGATGACCAGCTTCGCCCGCAACTTGAGCTCTCGATCCCGGCCAGGAAAGGTAAAAAGAAAAAAATACAACTAACTACACAATTTATGACACAGCAAACTAACAAACAAGGACATAGCCATTGGTGTCATTCATCGTATTCCGTCAGTGAGGCAGGTGGCGACTGGTTGGGGAGAATGTTTACTTCTCTACCACTGTAAATGCCTCGCTTCTTTCCAGCTGAGGTGAGAAGGACGCAGCAGACACAGGGGAGCAGCGCACCTATCCTCCTACGGCCCATCGTGGTTGCTAAGTTTTACCCTGAATATCAGCCTGGATATGGTCATGACGACACCCTGGGCGCACTGGATTCCTATGCCTCTGTGCCTCACTTAGACGGCGTAGCGAACTCACCCAGTACCTTCCCCGGGACGCCTCTCGACTACTCCCATCAGCAGCTGATTCAACCACATGTCCACCCAAAGAAATCCTCCAGCAACCTCAAGAAACTCCTGAGCAAACCCAAGAAGATGATGAAGGTGAGGTTGTCTGTCTGATAAAATGAATACATGAGGGATTCCTTGGCATGTGTTATTGGCAAGATTTTGATATGGTATAAGAAATTCATGAAAAAAAAACAACTGGTGAACTATTCCAACTCCATACAAAAGTCTTAATGCTCAGGTAAGTTAAATTAATGCACACACACACACACACACACACACACACACACACACACCTTACCACAAATGAGACTGTCTCGTGCAGGTGATGACCGCCACGGATGAAGGCCAGCTGGTCCCAAAGGCAGTGCCCGGAGTGATGCTGCCCACAGATGACGGCCAGCAGGAGGCCTTCGTACCCGCTGATTTGCTGGAGTACGCCGACACCTTACTGACCTCAGGCTCCAGCCTCAACCCCACCGTGGTCCTGCCTACCACGGGGGAAGCGCCGGTACTGCTCCCCTCGGCCTCCTGTCTACTGTAATGAGGAAATGTCTAAGGGTTATCCATGATGTCGAGTTAGATGTAGTAGATTTTTCTTTGCAGTCTTAATTTCCCTTGGCCATAACCTCTCTTACGTGAAAAAGGAACAAGAACAATATTCTATAACTCTGCTGTTTTATCACCCAGCGTGTTTCATTAAAATAATGTACTCGCATGTGAAGAAACAGGAACGTAAAGGTGTTACAATGAACTTAATCAAGCGTATATCAGATATCTAAACATATGCCATGAAAAGTAGTCAAGCTCAACAACATTTATTCTTTTCTCATCTGTAATGCTCGATTTCCACCCACTTGCGTCCTGCCGGCGTCCAGATGAAAGGAATGCCCTTCAACTTCGCCTATATTGTGGATGACGAGGCCACAGAGAACTTCCAGACTCGGCAGGAGGAAGGAGACAAACAGGGCGTTGTTACCGGCTGCTTCCAGGTGTGTTTGGCGGGTTGTGTTGTGGGACAGGTGCGCTGGTGCCGGATGGTGTGTGAGAAGACAAGTGTGTTGGTGCCAAATGTTTGCTGAGAACGAATGTGATGAGGAAGTGGAGGTTATCAAAGACCAGGTGTATTGGGAAGTCAAGTGTGTGTGTGTGTGTGTGTGTGTGTGTGTGTGTGTGTGTGTGTGTGTGTGTGTGTGTGTGTGTGTGTGTGTGTGCGTGTGTGTGTAATTCACCTCGGTCGCTTACTGGTCACCCAGCCAGTCTTCGCCATTACGGAGCGAGCTCAGAGCTCATAGACCGATCTTCGGGTAGGACTGAAACCACATCAACACACAACACACACCGGGAAAGCGAGGCCACAACCTCTCGAGTTACATCCCGTATCTATTTACTGCTAGGTGAACAGAGGCCACACATTAAGAGACTTGCCCATTTGCCTCGCCGTTTACCGGGACTCGAACCCGGCCCTCTTGATGTGTGTGTGTGTGTGTGTGTGTGTGTGTGTGTGTGTGTGTGTGTGTGTGTGTGTGTGTGTGTGTGTGTGTGTGTGTGTGTGTGTGTGTGTGTGTGTGTGTGTGTGTGTGTGTGTGTGTGTGTGTGTGTGTGTGTGTGTGTGTGTGTGTGTCAGTTTTCCTTTAGAAATTAAACAGTACAAAACTATAACGTTTGTGTCTTATCAGGGTAGGATTTGTGGTGAGAGTTTTCTATTAGACATGAAAAGTACAAGCTAGATAACATAGTAATCACACTAGAGAGCACAGACACAACCGTTTTCCCTCCTGTTCACCCCACCTGTCCTGCCCTACAACTATACTTCCCTCACCCTTTTGCTCTCGCCTCTTTTTTACATCCGTCTCTCCTTAAAACCTCATTATTTCCCGCTTCCTCTTCTACTTCTGCATCTCCCTACCTTCTGTTATTGCCTCTTTCTTCCCCAGGTTCTGGATCCCACCGGTCTGGTCAGAACCACCACATACCGCGCAGACGACACCGGCTTCCACATAATTTCCCTCACTCGCAGCCCTGACAAGACACCTTGCCCTGGTGAGCGCCTCGATCGTTTATTATTTAATTCAGTTAAGGATAAGGTAAGGATGGAACTGATAGGCACAGATTATGTATTATTAGATAGATACTTGTTTATATAAATAGCTGCTCTTCTAGTCTGTTGAACATCGCCCAAATTTTCATTTCAAGTTGATTTATAATCTTCGATCCTTAGGCACATGCTAAAGATAAATTCATGAGTGGATAGATGAAGGTTTCCCAAACACTGTCACTAAGCGTAGACTCCTAAAGCACAGCAACCACAACACAACACACAGGGTGATGAGGGAACACAATATGTACTGTTTAGTATGTACAGTATAAACTTGAAATGGTGTCACACTTTGGTTGTAATGTTCATTAAAGATGTGCAAGCAGAGAGCATAGACAATAACATCTGCATATGTAGCAACACAACCGGAAGTGATGCGATGAAGGTACATCCACATGCTGTAAGACACTAAATTTTTAAAAATCAATATAATCCATAGTTACTGTGATAGCCGTCACAGGAACATGTTAAGATTGTTATTTCTTTCATATGAAATGCATTACATATAGCAGCAAGCGACGATGACGTAGTATCGTGTAAGGTCTTAGTTTTTACATATGTAATCATCATAAGGAGGTATCATAAGTAATCATCCTCATGAGTCAGTCACGAGCCAGCAGCCACACGAGCCGCCACTCCCGCCGTTCTCACGAGCCGCCATGCACGGCTACTAAGGGTCCCGTCTCGCCCTCACAAATCCCTCCAGCCACGCCAGACGATCCTCCCGCTGCCGCCACGACCTGCAGACCGACGACTCCATGGACTAACACCACATGAGCCCCGATACCTGAGGCGCCGAACGGAGCCACTGACCTGTGTTTGCCTCCCCTTTCCGCCCGCCACATGGACGGGAACCTCTGATCCCACACCACTGTTTCCTCTCACTCAGTGGCCTTATTATGACTCGCGTCAATTGCGTGTGTAATGATAAATTATTTTTGTTTTAGTACACTACCTATATGCAAGATTATCGCAAATGTTGCCGGTTAGAGGAAGCAGTAGTGTGGTGGCATGCCTGTATCACATCATGACGGTGGTGGCGGTGGTGGCGGTGGTGGTGGTTAATGGTCCAGACTTATCCTTTACTTACTCAGGACAAGCCTAATTTGCTGCATTTCTGTTCTCGATCTTTAATGTTTCCCTTGGTATTCTTTCTTGCACTATTCTGTGCTTATAAAACAAAATATTGTGCTTCGCATCTCTTGAACTTGAAAATTCCTTAAGAAATATCAATCAATGTGTCTGCTGGAATTTATATATATTTTTTTCTTAATTGCCGAGTTAAACTTTCTTCCATTCTTTCCCTTCTTAAATTTTACTCCCTTCCGCCCCACTTGACTGGATCAAGGACACATATTCACCAGCTGTAGAATTGTTTTGTTTAAGAAAATATCAAAACAAGCTCGGAAACAAACATGCTCTCTCTACTGAAACTTTATTAGACCTGCTCTGGTATGCTTATTGTATATAACTTTTTTGCTCACAGACATTTCCCTTTCTCAAGATGTAACTCCTCTCTCCTTTCCTCCCGCTGACCACCCTTGCCCCGCTCCTCGCTGTGGACTCGCTGGATTCTCACGTGACTTACGACCTTCACTTCCCCGAGTCTTGGGCTGGTGCTCGGGTGGCGGCCTGACCAACTCCCACCTCTCGATCATACGTGCCATCCATCTCTCTCTCTCTCTCTCTCTCTCTCTCTCTCTCTCTCTCTCTCTCTCTCTCTCTCTCTCTCTCTCTCTCTCTTTATTTATCTGTCTATCTATCTATCTATCTGTCTGTCTATCTATCTATCTATCTATCTATCTATCTATCTATCTATCTATCTATTTATCTATCTCACTCTGTCTATCAATTTATCAACCTATCTATCTATCAGTATATTTATCTACATATTAATTTATCTGTCTATATATTTATCTATCTATCTATTTATCTATCTATCTTCCCATTTATCTATTTATCCATCCATTTGTCTATTTTTCTTATCTACCTCTCTACCTATAATTTTATCCATATATATACCTATCAATCTTTCTTTATATTTATCTTTCTATCTGTCTATCTATTTATCTATCTATCTATCTGTGGGAGTGATTAAATACTTCCTTCTCATCACCGAGGAAAGGCTTGGTGGCATCCTGGTGTGGGTGACGCCGCGTCTCCCTGCTCGCCCCTCTCCCTCACCCTCACCCTCACCCACACCCTCACCTTCTCGCTTCACTCGTCACGTGTCTAGATTCAATTATAACTTTTTGATTGATATTACTATTTCCCCCTTTATGTGACTTGTTTCGTTATGTTTAATTATCTCCAACCAAACTTGTACTTTTATACACACACACACACACACACACACACACACACACACACACACACACACACACACACACACATTTTTGGTCACGATGGTAACGCTCAGTCTATTTTCCAGGTATTGATGACGCTACTCGTTCCCCCGCCTCCCTCCCTACCCCTACCGGCCGCCCAGTCCCAGCTTCCTACGGCCAGAATAACAATGGCGCCTACGCTTCTAACCTAAACTCTCTTAACAGATTTAGCTCCTCTTCCTCTTCCTCTTCTTCTTCCTCTTCCTCCCAGGAGAGCAGCTCGAGTAGCTCCGGCCAGTACAGTAGCAGCAACTTCAATGCCAAGAACGGCCTCGCACAGCAGGCAGCCGTGGCCAGGACGGCGGCGAGTGAAACGTTGTCCAAGGACGAGTGGATGGCCCAGTATCTCCAGGAGGTCACCAAGAACCTCTACAACTCCTTCACCAACTCCTCCTCCACCACCGAGAACCAAAGCTTCTCCAACAACGCGGCCTACAACACCAACGAGAACTTCATCAACTTTCCTTTTGTGCTCATCCCCATCAAGACTTTCCTGGACCTGCAGAAGACCGGAGCCATCTCTGATGATGTTCAGAGTTATGGCGCCTTCGTGCAGCCACAGCCTTACCAAGTGAATGGTTATGGGCAGCAACAGCAGCAACAACAGCAGCAACAACAGCAGCAACAAAGACAACAACAAAGACAGTACACCGTGAGCAAAACAACAAAGCAGACATCCAGCAATTCCCACAACGCAGAGCAGAGCAGCAGCCAGCAAGGTTCATATCGCAGCCAGGCAGCTAACAGCGGCGTCCAGCGGGGCTATGGACAGCAGGGAGGCGGTTCATTGGGCCAACAGCATCAACAATATCAAAGTCATCAAGCTTCTCAGTCTTCATCCAAAAAGTCCAGCAGCAGCAGCAACAGCAGCAGCAGCAGCCAACAAGTTGGTTATCAAGGAGTAAATTCCGGTTATCGGCCGACTGCTGCCCAGGGAAATCATGCGTTTGGGCAGCAGCAGTACCACAGGCAACAGTCCGCTAAGAGCTCTGAAGAAAGCAGCAGCAGTAGTAGTAGCAGCAGCAGCAGCCAACAGGCAGCATACCTAGGCCGAGGAGTAAACAGTGGCTATCAGCAAGCTGGTCGTGGACAGCAGGAGAGCCAAGCACTGGGTCATCAGCAACAGTATAGAAGTCAGCAATCGTCCCAGTCTTCAAAGAAGAGCAGCAGCAGCAGCAGCAGTAGCAGTGGTAGCAGTTTCTCAGGAAGCATCCAAGGTTACGGGGGCCAGTCTTCCCAAGGATCTGGAACAAGGCCCACTCCCACCTACGGCACGCCCACGCTCCCTGGCTACGTCCCGCCCAGGACCCCATCAACCTACCAGCCACCAACTCAGCCCACTAATCCTCCCTCAACTTATCGCCCACGCCCAACCCCCACCATCCCTCCCTCAACCTACCAGCCACGACCACAACCAACCCTCACCCTTCAACCTACCAGCCACGACCACAACCTACCCTCCCCCCTTCAACTTACCAGGCACGACCACAACCTACCCTTCCCCCTTCAACTTATCAACCACGACCCCAGCCCACCACCCCTACTGTTCCAGCCTTCAATTATAATAACGGCGGGATAGGCGGGGCCAGATTCTTCTCACAGAACTCTCAGTCATCAGAGGAGTCCCAGTCGTCCCAGCAGCAGCAGCAGCAGCAGCAGCAGGCATACAGTGGTGTTAACTTCAACAACGGCGTGGCTGCGCAAAGATTGCATTCCGCATCTTCATCGAAAAGTGCTTCTGAAAATAAAAGTTCCAAGTCATCGTCTTCGTCCTCTCAGTTTGTAGGAAACAGCGGTCACCTGGGAGGGGGCGGCCGTCACGCCTCTGCTAACTACAAGTCCGAGTCCTCCTCATCCTCCTCCTCTTCATCATCATCTTCCAAAAAATCTTCGAGTAGTTTTGTCGGCGGCTTCGGCATCGGGGTGGGTGGTCAGGCCCATAACTTCCCTCAGCTGGCTGCGTACGAGCCTCAGCCTGCCCCATCCACTCTCTCCTCTAACGCTGTGCCGTCACCACCTTCGTCAGCGCCACGCACTTATAATGCCATCGCCAAGCCAAACATCAAAGTTCCAGCCTCCAGCGGGCCTCAGCACACCCTCCCTCAGCCCAGTCTGATAAGCTCTGCAGCACCTTACCATGCACAAACAGAATCTCATGTCCCCGACTACTCTCTCTTCTCCCCACCAGCGGCTGAACCTACCTCTGGCATGGAAGGCTGGACTCCCATCACTACTGACTACATCCCTCCACAGGAACCAACAATCCAGTATCAAGCATTGCCACCACAGCCTCCCCAAGGGTATGGCGCCGCCCCCGGCCAAAACAACCAAAACAACAACTTTGCAAGCTTTTCTTACTCCTCAGACAAAAGTTCCTCCAAACAAAGCAGCTCCTCGCAGCAGAATCACCAGCAAAGCAGCGTTGTGTGGGCTGGACCCTAGACCAAGTCCCGCACTAGAGATTCGGCTACCACAAAAAAAACGTCACCTCAGATGAAGAGCATAAAACACTCACTCGTTGTTAGCCTGAAACCAGCATGCCCTTTGTAAGCCTGAAAGACTGCCTGCGAGGAAGCACAATAGCAATGAATAAACGCCGTTCTGCCTTCCTGTGTTTGTATGCTGGTCGGCAGACTGTTTTTGCACCATGACTTGTTACTTGTCGCTTACTGCCTGTTACTTGTTAAGGATAAACAAGATGGCGGTCCTCGCCGCCTTCTTCGTTACCAGCACCCCAAATTAGCTGTAGTCTTAGTGACAATAGTTACCACACCACCACACTTCTCATGCTTGTATATACACCCTCACTCTCAGTCCTGTTGTAGATTTTCCTGCGACGTCGTCTGCTCGCATCCTAGTCATCTACTCCATCCTAAAGAAAAGTAAAGCCTTCACAGGATGATAAGATTTGAAACAGTACGTCATCTGTACAGTCTGATCATTTTCTTCTCGCAAAAGCTTCCACGAAACTTGTTACCGTGGTGAAACTTCGTTCCCGCAAATTTGTATGCTTATATATAAGATTATTTTTATACATAAATGATTATAAATCAATGAGTTATTTTTTCTTAAACCGGGATGGGTGTGTTAGAAATGTGCATATAGTAAGTACAAAGTGTGTATATACTTAAAGATGCAACAGACTGTAGTGGATGCTGAAGTGTGCACAACAGACGCCAGCCGCCATCCCAGACGGTGATCACGCACACCTGAATGAGTTACTTGTGATAATTAAAAGAGTCAAGTCAAGCTATATTCTTCACATACCTAATACTGTAATGCTCATCGTATCAATCAGCATCTCTTACAATACAGTCTGCACACACACATACGTATGAACACACACACACACACACACACACACACACCGCGTAGTGTACTGGTTAGCACGCTCGACTCACAATCGGGAGGACCGGGTTCGAGTCCCGGTAAGCGGCGAGGCAAATGGGCAAGCCTCTTAATGTGTGGCCCCTGTTCACCTAGCAGTAAATAGGTACGGGATGTATGTAACTCGAGGGGTTGTGGCCTCGCTTTCCCGGTGTGTGTTGTGTATGTGGTCTCAGTCCTACCCGAAGATCGGTCTATGAGCTCTGAGCTCGCTCCGTAATGGGGAAGACTGGCTGGGTGACCAGCAGGCGACCGAGGTGAATTACACACACACACACACACACACACACACAAACACATACTTGTATATGCACGGGAGCGCGTGCGCGCCCGAGCGCACGTATGTGTGTGTGTGTGTGTGTGTGTGTGTGTGTGTGTGTGTGTGTGTGTTTACGCGATCCCGATACGAAAGAGGTCAAGGTGATAGTAGCTTGGACAGACAGCATTCTTTTCTACCAGGCCAGTACCAGCAGCGCCCACCTGCCCTCCTTAGTCGAGAACTACTTCACCCGCACGTGATCACTGGAAATGCTGCTGTTTTCTTACAGGCATTGTCAGTACCCTTCCTTTCCCTTCGCCTGCTTCTCCATTCCCCGTGCCCCGGGAGGCTGCCCAGACCTTGGCGCGCGGCGAGGAGGATTTCGGTCTCTTTATCCTGTTTCATGGCTGGCGCGGTTTTCCTGGAGTGACGTGGGTGGCTCTGCCTGGCCACGTGAGAGGACCCAGGTGCAGTCATGGTGAACTTTTGGTGAGAAGTCAAAGGTAATCAGCGAGTTAAACTACAAAAAAAGTGAAACAATCATAAATCCTCGCATTGCTGTTGTTGTTTACGGCCGTGACAAGTGATGAAGTGCATGTGTTATGGTGAAGATACAGCTTTCATTTCATTCCGGTGGAGTTACAACGAGTGACTAGCGGTGGATGACTCGGGATCTGGTGAGAGTGGATATCAATGGGAGTCCAGTCTCTCCCAGCAAATATCAGCGCCGATGATCTGCAGCTGTGTGTGTGGGGCGTCCCGGCCCTGCCCCCAGCACTGGATGGCCTGACTAGTCACTAGAAAAGAGAGAGAGAGAGAGAGAGAGAGAGAGACTATCAGTAGAGAAGATAATGCACAGAAATGGGGCACATTGGATGTTGGTGTGGGCGTGGCTATGGATCCCTCACGTCACAGCCACACCTCTCACAGGTTCCTTTCAGCGACGCCTGCACTTACTGCAGCCACGCCACGGCCCAGGAGTGAGTGTGGCTTACCAGGAACATCGCGCCACGCCCGTCACTCTTACCAGCCTAGGCGCCCACGCCCCTCGCGGCCACGCCAGAAACCCCCTCGTTCGTGATCACTTTCTCATTAAGTGGAGAAAGATTGCTGGTGCGTGGGAAAACGTACACACACACACACACACACTCTCTCTCTCTCTCTCTCTCTCTCTCTCTCTCTCTCTCTCTCTCTGTGTGTGTGTGTGTGTGTGTGTGTGTGTGTATATATGTATAAATAAATAAATAAATAAATATATATATATATATATATATATATATATATATATATATATATATATATATATATATATATATATATATATATATATATATATATATATATATATATATATATATATATATATATATATATCCAGAGAAATTTACACTTTCCTTTCATGGCCGATGAAAAATTATAGAGATGATGATAAGGAGGACAGTGGCGGTGCCTAAACCTACTTTCCTTCCACAGAGAACCATTCCCTCCACCCGGTGAACTTCACGGCTTTCAAGGTCATAAGGGGTAAGCTCTGCTGTTCCCTAAATTATTAATAAGTTTTCTGATTAATAGGAAAATTATACTGACTGAATTTTTCATTTGGTTGTTTATAATTGTGGTTAATTGCAATCTATAGTTTTTTTTTTTTTTATTTCAACACTTCTTGAATATTTCTATTTGTGAAT
>NC_059295.1:14875940-14898440 GCF_017591435.1 Portunus trituberculatus
GTGTGGTCTTCCTCAAAAATGGTGGCAACTTATATCCGTCTCCTTCCGTTATAGATGCGTCTTCTATCTGTGTCCTTCCGTTATTATTAGCTACATTCTCTATATGTGCCTGAAACAAAAAGACATAATATAAAGCAATGCATGCGTGGTATGGTGATCCATTATTTATCTACCTATTTTTATTTTTTCGTGGGAAGAATTAAGCTAGTATACGTTGATTTATGTCTTGAAGTAAAGTGTTACATCCACTTCCTTCTTGCGACAGGTTCTTCCATCAGACAGCGTGGCTCCTGGACGCTGATCCGACCATTTTCTGCGTGAACGCATTCTCAGTGAACAGCTACCCGACGGTGGCCGGCGATCCCCACGTGCTGCGGCGCCTCGAGATGTTCCCGCAGTTCGGCTGGATGATCAACAGACGTTGGGCCAGAGAGCAGTTTGCCTACTGGATCCCCGAGGAGGTAATGCATCTCCAACCTCAACCCATCCTCCTCTCTCCACCCCCTTTTTTTTTCTTTTCATAATTCTAAAACAGGGAAAAGAAAAAAAATCCAATTTTGCGAAACATCGAACTAAAACATTCTTCCACCAGTCTATTGCAAAGCGCCGTCTTGAGTAATTTTTTTTGGTCAGTATTTTTCGCAGTTTATTTTATTATTTTCTTTATTTGTTCATCTGTTTATTATAATTTATTTACCTATATATCTATTTCTATGTTTAAGTTCTTTTTATGTTCCTTCATGGTGCTGTCTTGTGTGGTTGGCGCAGCAAGGCGGGGACTGGGACTGGTGGCTGTCATCTCAGAACTCGCTGCAGGGGCGTCATGCGCTGGTGCCAGAGGTGGGACGGACGTTCCACTCGGGGGCGGCTGGAGCACATGTGACGGGGTGGTTCCAGGAGCACCTCTTCACACCCATGATATACAACCTGGATCCAGACGTCAAACTTCTGGGACTGGAGGAGTATGGCGGGGTGTTTACTTGTCTGCGTGTGTGTGTGTGTGTGTGTGTGTGTGTGTGTGTGTGTGTGTGTGTGTGTGTGTGTGAATTTTACACATTACCCATGGTAGGGTAATAAGATAGATGCACACGCTTCATTATGCTACAAACGTACGTATTTCTTATATTAATCCCCAGTTAGCTGCAATTAATACACATTCAAATTATGGTTCGCTTTGATTTACAGTTTTAAGGTTTTCGTTATTCCTATCAACATGAATTATGTTTATTTATGTTGTTGTAAACTTTCTTTATAGCATTATTTGCATTCTTTGTGTAATTCTCTATTTCTGTGCCAAATGACCTTCGTTATTACGGTGCTACTCAAGGAATTTTACGATCCTTTCACTTCATTTCACCTATCAGTCTGGTGTTGGACCGCTACAAGGCCAAGATGGAGCGAGACATCCTCAACGCCACGGACCTTGTGCTGGGGGAAGACTTCTGCGCCACCTCAGACTCCATCCTCCCGACCCACCAGGTGATATGAAGCCATGCCACGCTACCATACCGCGCTCCTTTCCATTCACTCCACGCGCAATACTTAATTTTTTTTTATTTGCTTTTTTAGTTATTTAATAGTGAATGTGATGCAATATGACATTAGTTAACTATTTACCATCAAAATATACCTTAACATTATATTCACTAGAAGTCGCCATTTATGTTTTCTTTTTTTCTTTTTTATTGACTGTTTTTTTTTTTTTTTTTATTTCTTCTTTCATACCATCATAACAATCTTTATCTTTCATTATGTGTGCCTTGTGTCAAGATGGAGACAAACGGATCATATTTCAGTCTCATGCTATTTTGTTACTTAGTTTAGCTTTGTAATGTATGACAACTTTTGACACATTTTCCTAAGCTTTCATAACGCATAAAACCTAACCTGCCATGAATTCTCCCACCAAGTATTCCCCGTTTACTGTGCTTGCGTTCTATATACTGATTTTGTTTCGTCTTGCTGCGTTTATGGTCCCCGTCGTGTGGTGCTCCCTCCCGCAACAGCCTGGCAACTTTCGCATGTTTGTACGGTCCATGAGCAAGAGTGACGAGTATATGTCTTTCTACATGATGCATCTGGTGAGTGAATACTGGCGGAGGTGGTGAGTGGCTGGGGGAGGAATAAGAATGTATAATTGTTGTGGTGATATAATTGAACGTAAGAGTGTGGCGAAAGATGGACAGGGTATTGGAAGTATTGTAGGTGAGGCATATAGGGAGCAGGTGGTGGCGGTGTTGGTGGTGTATAGTGGTGGTGGTGTGATCGCTACCTTTTAGGCTTATATTCACGGTTATCATCCCTGTGTCACATCCACATTTGCTCAGCTTATCATCGTTTCACACGTCTGGCACAAACTTTATTTTGAGCTTCAGTGACAGTTATGTAATGGTGCCATGAATCATTTTCCCCTTCCTCTCGAGCGTTAACCGCGTTTTATATTGCGGTTCGCGTAGAGGTATTGTGAGTGTGTTAATGAGAGCGAATATTGAAAAGTTATTATAGCTGTGTTTAAAATCATTGTGCTGTTAATAATACATAACAACTAAAACAATTCAACGGCTTCAAACTAGTTATTTGAGACAAGATGGAATTAAGAATAACAAGTGAAAGTAAAACATAAATTTTCATTTAGCAACTATTATGATCATACGCATCACATAACCACTGTTTTTTTTTATGACAATACAAAATCAAGTCAATTATTGTCAGTCCCACGTCCGAAAGCTTTGCCATGTCGAAGATCACGATCTTCAAAATGTATTGTTATGTCTAAATAGCTGATCTGCCACTGCTTCGCGTGAACAAGTCTTTAGGATTCACTGGTGAAGTTGATTT
This sequence comes from Portunus trituberculatus, assembly GCF_017591435.1. Lineage (NCBI taxonomy): Eukaryota > Metazoa > Arthropoda > Malacostraca > Decapoda > Portunidae > Portunus > Portunus trituberculatus. The sequence continues at coordinate 14,878,779 of NC_059295.1, forward strand.
CTTTGGATTAAGTAGTAAGAATCATCTAGTCATATTTTACATAGATGGGAGGTCATAATGATAACATAGATCAATGTAAACCACAATACTCATGAGTGTAATAAAATTAGTGATAAATGTTTCACTGACGGGGTCGTTCTTTGTTATCAATCAGAGCATTGTAAAATTTAGAAACAAATTCATTAATATCTGCATGGACAAAAAAAAAAAAAACTCTAGAACTATTTAAGGGACTGAATTACACAAAAATATATGTCTGTATAGCTACAGGATAATAAGAGAACAAAATATTCTCGGGAATCCACCTCAGAGAATTGTTGATTCATTACATGCTGAGCTTATTTATATTCGCTCGGAAGTCAGTTATAGAGCATATAGGGAAAGGTAACCTAGCATGTAATTAGCTATACAGCTGGAGTTTAGAGAGGAATGGTTGTATCGGGTCTGTTGAAGAATTAGTTCATCATGTTCTAAATGAACTTGAAGGGAAAAATAATTTAATAAAAATTAATACGAAAGGAGAAAGGAAGAAAACGGTAGCAGCAGCAGCAACAACAGCAGCAGCAGCAGCAGCAGCAGCAGTAGTAGTAGTAGTAGTAGTAGTAGTAGTAGTAGTAGTAGTAGTAGTAGTAGTAGTAGTAGTAGTAGTAGTAGTAGTAGTAGTAGTAGTAGTAGCAGTAGTAGCTGTAATAGTAGTAGTAGTAGTAGTAGTAGTAGTAGTAGTAGTAGTAGTAGTAGTAGTAGTAGTAGTAGTAGTAGTAGTGGAAGTAGTAGTTATAGTAGTAATAGTTTTTATTGTTGTTGTTATTGTTATTGTTGTTGTTGGTGGTGGTGCATGTTGCTATTGTTATGCGATACGTTCTGTCACCAGTGTTTGCACGCCTTCACGGAGGACACCCGGGAGAAGTTTGAGGGCGTGGTGCGATTCAACCTGCAGGGACGACTGCTGTTCATCATCGGATGCCCCATGTCTCCCTACTGGTGGGTGTAACAATCATCTCACTTCTTCATCTTATTTCCTTCCCTAATATGTGCTGGGCTTTCCTCAGCTCTATAAGTTGTGTCTCAGGAGATTCGATTTCTTTCATTTGTACGTTTTGATATTTTTCTACTAGAAACAACTGAATTATGTTTTCATTATAACAGGTAAAAGATAAAACAAAAGTGAGACATTCTTTTAAGTGAAATTTGCACTATAGTATACGTATTCGTATTTCTATGTTGTTGCATTAATCTTTTACTTTATTAACTATTTTTTCTTCATCCTCGACGTCAGTCGACTTTTTCCTAAGGGACAGAATATAGTCAATCCCAGCCCCGGCATAGTGAAGCTGGCCGAGGATCGGTCCTTCCGCTGGCAAACGAAAAACTACCCTGCTTCCTTCCCGATAAGAGCGCTGATGCCACGCAACCCACTCCGTGAATTCCTTATGCAAAATATTGCTTACAATTATTTCAACGGCACCGTACAACAGTACGACGAAACCTGAGATGTGAGGCTCGTCGCTAGAATTTCTTGTAGAGTGAAAACGTTTCAGAAGCTGTAATATCTCTTCTTTTCTGTATTAATGATACTAGAAATTTTCAATAAGATGAAAGTATAAAGAAAAACAATAAATAGGACAGAAAGCATGAGTACTCATTTCAACAGAATGTGAATACATTGAACTAACTTGATATGTTTGTTGTTGTTGTTGTTGTTGTTGTTGTTGTTGTTGTGTGTGTGTGTGTGTGTGTGTGTGTGTGTGTGTGTGTGTGTGTGTGTGTGTGTGTGTGTGTGTGTGTGTGTGTGTGTGTGTGTGTGTGTGTGTGTGTGTGTGTGTGTGTGTGTGATGATTGTACATCACACACACATTGCTTTGACATTTATTGACTTACCTATTGTTCATTATATTTACACAATCATTCAGACAGACAGGCAGACAGAGAGAGAGAGAGAGAGAGAGAGAGAGAGAGAGAGAGAGAGAGAGAGAATGATAAGAGAGATAAGGCAAACCTAGGTAATAACTTTTCATAGACTTCCTTACAAGACATATGAAAACAACAGTAAAAGTACCACAGGAAACATTATGGCGCCTACCAAGGTGTGTGCAATGAACATTTTCTACTATCTTTCTTTACTTGACCATATTTGAGACTTTTCAAACTTTTCTTGGTTAGAGTGGTAGCTGAGCAGGTTGCCTCCTTTCAGATATATTTGATGATCCTGCTCCTCGTATGAAAGAAATTGTAAGTATATTGATTTTAACTTCTTGGTTTGGAGGCCAGCCATGAATTACATCACACTAGAGGAGGCCGAGGAGGTATATCACTGCTGTCTTTATTATATGACCAGGCCAAGCTTATCTCACAATCATCAGCTTGTGCATTAAACCTAGTATCCATCCCTGTGCTACCTGGGAAATGATCCAGGACGACGGAAAGCTTGAATGGACCAAACGCACAGTATGTTGTGTTGTGACTAATGTGATGAAATGTAATGAGATACACACACACACACACACACACACACACACAGAGAGAGAGAGAGAGAGAGAGAGAGAGAGAGAGAGAGAGAGAGAGAGAGAAAGAAAAAAGAAAGAGAGAGAAAATATACACTGTACAATAATATCGCGTCAGCCTCCAGACCACCCCTTTGCCAAGTATTTGTTCCGGACACACACACACACACACACACACACACACACACACCAGTGACCCATGCTTCTCCATCGCTACTCATAACAAGCATAACATAACAAGCAAGGTTATTTTAATGTTCTTTTGTGTTTTATATAATATTAATAGTATGCATTCTTGTGTGTGTGTTTATTTTCTATTTAGTAATTTGTTTTAGTTTTATGTTTTTATTGTATAAATTTTTACCACTGAATTTTATTGTAGCTTAATGATACCGGATGAAACACGGCAAAATGTTGCATAACAAATCTCCCGTTAAGTCGGTGTTTTAGGGAGAATCTCTCTCTCTCTCTCTCTCTCTCTCTCTCTCTCTCTCTCTCTCTCTTACCAGAAATAATGGGTTTACGCTTAAGAAATTCAGGTTTAGGAGAGAAATGGGAAGAAACTGGTTTTCAAACAGAGTGGTTGATGAATGGAACGGACTCAGTGGTCATGTTGTTTGTGCTATAAGTCAACAGGAAGCTTTAAAAGATTATATTGATTTATAGATGGGGATGTTTGATGGAATTAGATAGTTTTGATGATACAGGGACTGCCACGTGTAGGCCTTGTGGCCTCTTGCAGCTTCCCTCTTTTCCTATGCTCTTATGCTCTCTCTCTCTCTCTCTCTCTCTCTCTCTCTCTCTCTCTCTCTCTCTCTCTCTCTCTCTTGACACCTTAGTTTGGAAAAATTAAGTAATTATGAATGTTTTGTTTATTCTTTTTTTCTTTATTTCACTGGTTACCACACTTTTTTTTCTGTAGTATTGTAGTATGGGGAGGGACGCTGTCGCCACCACACCATGACCACCACCCTTCCTTTTAGTGTGTTAGCTTGTAAACACAGGCATCCGCCCTCCTCGCCTCTCCAGCACCACGGCCACACGTCCATCATTCTTTCTCCTGCTCGCTTCCACCTCTGTGCACTCTCAGGTGTTTCTCCTTCAGGTTAGTGTGTAAACTTTTCTGTTATTATTTCTTCCAGCCATTCTGTTGAAATTCGTGTTACGTTACTTTCAATTTGTTATTGTGTTTGGCAGCTTAAATTTCGTCTATTGTAGCAATGTGTGTGTATTTACCTATTTGTGTATTACAGGGCCCGAGCTAAGCTCTCTGTGTCCTGTCTCCTTGTCCACTCCTGTCATATCTCTCTTTCATCTGATTGACACACACCGCGTCAACGACATCACTGCTCAGTTTATTCCACTTATCAATACTACGATGCGGGAAACTGTACTTTCTCACGTCATTTACACAGATGTCTTTTATTAGCTTTTTTTTCCATGTCCTCGGAGATGATTACTTGTGGTCACCTTTATCAATTCTCTGTCCAATATGTCAATCTTGTTCATCAATTTATACATAGTTATCATGTCTCCCCTTGTTCTTCTCTCTTCTAATGTGGTCAGCCCCAATTCCCCTCAGTCTCTCCTCATAGTCTAACTCCCCTGAGTCCTGGTACCATCCTTGTTGCCAGCCTCTGTACCCTTTCCACCTTCTTCACATTTTTCTTCATATGCGGTGACCAGACACAAGCTGCATAATTTAACTGGGGTCTTATTAAAGTGCATAGTATCTTCTTCATCATTCCTTCATCTAGGTAGTGGAATGCAAGACCAATATTTTGAAGCATGTTATATGTTTTCCAAAATATCTTGTTAATGTGTTTCTCCGGTGACAAAGTGTTTTGCACGGTTACTCCTAAGTCTTTCTCCTCATTGGTCTCTTCAATTTTCTCATCACCCAGCCTGTAATCCCTGTTTGGTCTGTATCTACTTCTTCCCATTTTCATAACATGGCTCTTGTTTATATTAAATTCCATCTGCCACTCTTTACTCCACTCATATATTTTATCAAGATCTTCCTGTAACTTGTTACAATCTTCCACATTCTTTACTCTCCTCATAATTTTAGTATCGTCCGCAAACATATTCATGTAACTGTCAATTCCTACTGGCATATCATTAACATAAATCAAAAACATGATGGGACCAAGCACTGACCCTTGTGGAACTCCACTGGTTACCTTCTTCCACTCGGACTTCTTTCCTCTCACCACTGTTCTCATTTCTCTTCCCACTAAGTAATTTTCCATCCATTTTGCTAGTTTATCATTTACTCCTCCAATCTTCTTTAGTTTCCACATCAGTCTATTGTGTGGTACTTTATCAAAGGCCTTTCTCAAGTCCAGGTAGATAGCATCCACCCATCCCTCTCTATGTTGTAGTATGTCAGTCACTCTTGAATAAAAACATAATAAATTGGATACGCACGATCTTCCTTTTCTGAAACCAAACTGCCTTTCACTCAGAATGTTTTCACTTTCTAGATACTCACTCCACTTAGCTTTAATTACTTCTTCACATACCTTGCACAATATACTAGTCAACGATACTGGTCTGTAATTTAACGGTTCCATTCTACTACCATTCTTATATATAGGCACAATGTCAGCTCTTTTCCACTCTTTCGGGACTATTCCTGTTCGTATGGAGGTTTCCACAATATCAAATATGGGGTTCAACAATTGATCCTTACATTCTTTAGCAACCTCCCAGATATGCCATCAGGCCCCATTGATTTATTAATATCCAGATTGCTTATAATTTTCCTTACATCTTCCTTAGTAACCATGATGTCCTGCATTTGCTTTATTTCCGTAGGCCTTCCTCCCATAAAATGCTCCTCCTTTGTAAACACTTTGCAAAAGTTGTCGTTCAAAATTTCAGCTATATCTCTAGCATCCTCATATACTTCTTCCCCATTTTTACTTTTCTATTGCCTCCCTTTTATTTAGTTTTCCATTTATGAATTTGTAAAACATTTTAGGGTCACTATCACAGTTTTCCACCACCCTCTGTTCATATTCCTTTTGTGCTGTTCTCCTTACTTCAACATATCTATTCCTTGCTGTTTTGTAGACTTCTCTTGATAATACATCACTGTTTTTCTTAAGTTTCTTCCATGCCTTTTCTTTGTTCTTTTTTGCTTCTTCACAATTTCTATTAAACCACTGCTTATTATTTAAAGTCCTCTCTCTGTGATATGGCACAAACTTCTTCACAGCAGAGTTATATAAATCCACAAATTTATCGTATTTCAATTGCATATCCCTTTTCTGGTATACCAAGGACCAGTGAATTTCATTAAAGAACTCTCTTATATGGTTATAATTTGCCCTGACATAATTTAATTTTTCCTCCTTGTACTCCACACTCTTTTCTGTGCTTAATTCCGTATCCAGCTCAAAGCTTAGGACATCATGGTCGCTTTTCCCCAAGGGACATTCATGTTCAATTTCCTCTTTTAGAGAGATGCCCCTGGTAAATACCAAATCCAACTTCGCTGCAACATCTTGTCCCCTGCACCTTGTTGGTGATCTCACCCACTGTGTCATCAAGTTATTTGTTGCTACGTTTAACAATTTCTCTGCCCACTCACCACCATTCACCACTTCGTAGTCCTCCCACACTATTTCCTTACAATTAAAGTCCCGACTATCATCACTCTATCCTTTCTGATGAGTTCCTGCTTCATTCTGTCTAGAGTATTTCTCATCACCATTTGATACTGTTCATATTCCCAAGCACTGGTTCTGGGTGGTATGTATACTGTTATAATATTAATGTCCCTCTTACCATCTGTTATAAGCATACTTATCACTTCCTCATTTCTCTTACTATAGTTCACCTCCTTCACTATCAGATCTTCCTTAGTAAAAACCATTATACCACCACCTCCTTTATTCTTTCTATCATTTCTCCATACTTTGTAGTGTTTTACAACAAACCAATCTAGCTTTATTTCGGGCCTTAACTTTGTTTCCACCACACACATTATGTCCAGTTCACTGTTTCTTAGGTAATCCACACATTCTAGCCTCTTAGACAGAAATCCATCTATATTCGTGTATGTCACTTGAATTCCATTCCTAATCTCTTTCTTCCATGTTTCAGTCTGTGTGCTGTCTATTCCGTCCGTTTTATCCACCACTTCTTCAGCCTCCCATTTCTCATCCTCCAAAAAAACTTGGTCTTTTCCTCCTCTGTTCTTTCCTCATTCTTCTCTCTCACTTCAGTTACAAGCTCCCTCATTTTCATTCTTTCCTCCTGTGTCATATTTCTTCTTATGTAAATTGTTTTGGTTTCCTCGTAGTCTTTAAGTTTCCAGGCCCTCCTCAGCAAGGCCTCGGCTGCCACCTGAAACTTTAATTTCAATTTTAATGGTCTACTCTTGCATTCTTCAAAAGCTCCTAGTGTGTGTGTGTGTGTGTGTGTGTGTGTGTCACCACCACGGTCGCCTGCTGGTCACCCAGCCAGTCTTCCCCATTACGGAGCGAGCTCAGAGCTTATAGACCGATCTTCGGGTAGGACTGAGACCACAACACACTCCACACACTGGGAAAGCGAGGCCACAACCCCTCGAGTTACATCCCGTACCTATTTACTGCTAGGTGAACAGGGGCCACACATTAAGAGGCTTGCCCAGTTGCCTCGCCGCGCCGGGACTCGAACCCGGTCCTCTTGATTGTGAGTCGAGCGTGCTAACCACTACACTACGCGGTGTGTGTGTGTGTGTGTGTGTGTGTGTGTGTGTGTGTGTGTGCATTTATCTAGTATTTACCTAGTTGTGTTATACAGGGTTCGAGCGGAGCTCATAGTCTGTCTCCACATCTCCACATATCTATTTTTTCTTTACTGCTATGCACATTATGTGCTGTAACAACTTTCCAACTCAATGCATTCCACTGAAGTGTGTGTGTGTGTGTGTGTGTGTGTGTGTGTGCACTAAACTGTTTGTAAAATTCAGCTCCACCTACTGTATATATTATGACTGACGCTAAGGCGTAATAAGGTAATCAAATCAAATCAAATCTCTCTCTCTCTCTCTCTCTCTCTCTCTTGGGACATGCGTCAGTATGGTTTAATGGTGTGAGCGTCTTGCTGAGAGTTCGATCCATTGCCGCTCCCACTGCATCTCAATCATTTCATGCCTTGAAATAATGAGAAATTTTCTATTTTTTTTTTAAATATTAATTAGTTTAGTATGTTATAACATATGCACTTTAAAATTTTGGTATGAACCTAAGTATTGTACATGTAGGTACAAAAGTACAAGTTATCCATCTAGCTTTCTGTACATTCCTCAAATCTTCATATCTTATCAGCTCCATGTTTTTGTCTCGGCGTCAAGTTGCTAGTTCTCTAGTGTGAAAGTTAATTTTATCTTCGAATGTCAGTATAGATCAGTATAGTATATACATAATCACATTACAAAGAGGTAAACATTAAATGAGTGATCAGATGAAGTATTGCATTTTTTTTTAACAGATAATGGATGTTAAAACATGAAACAAATAGAGTAAATAAGGCTCCACTTCCCTGCTGGATGCGGACTATCACCACACTCTGTAACGTTCGGCCTAATCCTCAGAGGCGACAGTGGGCACCGCCGCTGCTTTTCTTGAGCGCAACAACTGCTGTCTGCGATGGCTTGGTGTCATCTCACCAGATGTAAAACAAGGGTACAAGTGGTGTATGTTGTGGAGCTGCTGGTGATAGGGTGGCTCGTGACGTTGCCTGTTGAAGCTAACAACTTGCAAGTTGAGAATCCTCTTGTTCTGCAGCCAAACTCAAACCAGAAAATACATTTCGGCTTTTCCTTGAGCCGCTACACCGATAACAACCAAAGCTGGTAAGATATGGTCAATCATGCACTTCTTTGTATATCATGTTGCTAAAGGTTTACATGTAAAAAAGTCTTGGAGGTTTACTTTTCGTCCCGTGCATGAATGTAAAACGTCGCTACTCGGTAGGAATGGTTACTTTGTCTACAGAAGTAGAATATCAGTGTGGTCATAATTACTGTCAGCACTACACACGCAGTGTGAAAATGTACTAGCGTTCAGTGGTGGATCTTGCGGGGGAGGGTGGGGGCTGAGGGTGCTGAATGCCCTCCTAACCATTTTTTTCTTTTATGAGAGTGTAGGCTATATATATATATATATATATATATATATATATATATATATATATATATATATATATATATATATATATATATATATATATATATATATATATATATATATATATATATATATATATATATATATATATATATATATATATACCCTGCTGTAATGATAGCCCAAGGAAACAATAACTTGATTTAAATGGCCCTAGAAGAGCAAGAAAGACATCAAGAACCAACTAGAGTTGAGGGATATGTGGAGCAAGTCGTTCCATTCTATAGTAACCAAGAGTTCAAAGCACACTTCAGGATGGCACTTGTAGCTATCTACTTGGACAGCCATCTTTGTTGACATTGTGACGTCACAGCCACAAAGCTCTCCACCTCGCGAGCTTGGGCGGCCCAAAAGGTTCAGGACTGGCAGCCAGCCCAGGTGGTGCAACCCCGGGCGACCCGGGGCGTTCCGGAACCCTCTAAAAAACTCAGCCTGCTGGGGTCCCCCCCCACGCCACACACACACACACACACACACACACACATATATATATATATATATATATATATATATATATATATATATATATATATATATATATATATATATATATATATATATATATATATATATATATATATATATATATATATATATATATATATATATATATATATATATATATATATAATGGTTCAAGGTAACAGGTATTTAAGGAACAATAATGATCCCGGGAGACCCGGGGCGTTCCGGAACCCTCTAAAAAACTCAGCCTGCTGGGGTTCCCACACACACACACACGCGCACACACACATATATATGTATGTATATATATATATATATATATATATATATATATATATATATATATATATATATATATATATATAATGGTTCAAGGTAACAGGTATTTAAGGAACAATAATGTAGCAAGGGTTTCTGAAAAGCTAAATAAGATTTTGTGACTTACTGTGAGTCTTTGAGTTGAATAATTTCACGTCTGTAGGAGTAGGTAAGTATAAGGGATGTACGAGTGGCTACAATTTTGCCCTTGGCTACATTAATGATAAATGAGTTACTTCTCATTGGAGTTGGAGAAAATGGGTATTGATAGATTATTACTGCTCTTACTACATAAAAATAGCTCTGCATATAGCTTAAAAGTACCTACAAGATTGCCAAATCTTGAAAAAAAAAAAAAAAAATCGGGTGTCTTTACATCACCCCCACAAATCCCCAGCTGATAAGCTCCTCACCAATCTCCAGTGGTAGGTAATGGAATTCAGGTTAGCACCCAGGCCCTGAATTTTTTATCCTGGATCCACCACTGGTAGGCGGCGTCTAAGCCAAAATCTATCCATCCATCACTGGTAGCGTTATCCTGTATTTCAAAAATGAGCTCGGGCGGACAAACTGCAGCAAAAGAATAGACTTACCACAGTTGAGAATTATATGAATAATTAAAGATGTAAACAATATATAATTTAACCAAAAAATCCCTTGAATTAAAGGATTATTTAAGATATGCCTGAGTGTGCAGTGTAAAGATGATTATTTGTGTCATGCAGCTGCCATGCACCCATTTCAGGTTATGTTAAATATTGCAAGGTAGTCAGTAATAAATTGAAACTTGTGATACATTGTATACACCTTTGTGATGAAGGAACAAGGAAGACTTTCTTTCATGTATGAGACTAATAAGAAATTGCAGTATCGTTTTAGAATGACACCATCATCATGATACTTTACATTACACTGGTTCTCAAACTTGTAAAGGTTCTATCAAATACCAGGAAGTCTCTTTCTGACTTCTTGGCATTCGATTGAACCCGCCCTCACTCGCAAATAAGAATATTTGGAGGTATATGTGTGTTTAGTAAAATTATTTACTAAATCCTAGATCGCCATTGTTATTCTGAATTGTTTCGATTCTCTGGTGCTCGAAAGTGTTTGTTCGAGCGTGATTCTGAAACCTTGATTGGAAGTGCGCGTGCGTTGTACGTTCTCCACAACCAATGAGAAAATAGATAAAAAAAAAAAAAAAAAATATCAACCAATCAAATGGCTTTATATCTGTAAGTGAAGGTTGACGGTCCGCCGTAATGCAGTTCGCAGTAATTCTTGCCATGTCCGGTCTTGAAAGGTTTTCAATCACTTACTCTAAGTACTATGAAGTGTCCCGACTCCTGAGTATCAATCGGAATGGAATGTGTTTGGCGGTGCACGAAAATTTCTACCTTGGCTGGACACAAGGCGGTGCATTACAGCGTAAGCCATATATATATATATATATATATATATTTTTTTAAGCTAGGCTAGGTTGGGGTGGGTTAAGATAGATTATGTTAGGTTAGTATAGCGTACGCGTGGTCCAGCTTAGGTAGATATCCTTTTGGGGGTTCATGGGAGCGCAGCCCTCACATTACGTAGATTAGAATAGTAAATATCTGAGTCAGGTTGTTGAGGCTGTACACGAGTGTTTCATGCTTGTAGTACCTGATGGGGTTGTGATATGAACCTCACCCAAATCCGCATTTGTGTTTACGTTTTTTTACGCTACAACAAAAATTACGTCAGTTCAGCACACCATCCCAACACCCCGAAAAAAAAAAAAAAAAAAAAGTTTCCAAGCTTGTTGATAGGATTAAGGGATTATAGTGCAATTCAAAAAAATTACCCGTCATCAGATATTTAGGGACAAATATATTTTTCATTGACCTGTAATATTTTTTTTTATTGATTATTTATATTTACCCATCTATACGAGTTTAGTTGGTTAAGTAGGCCTTTTATTGGTAAATGTTTACAATCACTGTACAATGTAAATTCCTAAAATAGTATAGCTAATAGATAGTATATGACTCGTACTTACTTTCTATCGGGGTTTTAGTGGGTGCTCTATAGAACAGTGCTTGTTTTAGCATCACAAAGTTTAACACCACTTCCAATTTCTAAGTCCAGTGTTTGTGTGGTGTCTCCTTTCAAATCTTGGTTTAACACAGCCTACTCCTGTGCTATACATGATAGAGTAGTTTTTTTTCTTCTTCTTATTTTGTCTGAGGAGAAAACTGGCCAAGGGCAACAAAAATAGAAAGAAAGGCCCACTTATTGCCAGTTCTTTGCAGGTTCTAGAGAGTCAGCCTGGATAAAGGGATAAATATCTTGAAACTTCCCTCTTAAATGAAGTCAAGTCATAGGAAGTTGGAAATACAGAAGAAAGTAGAGTTTTTTTCTTTTATACCATGTAGGCTCTTCACAGGAATTTATGGGCTAAAGGAGATAACTACTTTTGGGGGTAACTCCTATCTGAAAGCCCACTTGCAAGGAAACCATTGCCCCAAGTGAGGAAGCCCAACCTACACTTGGACAGTGGACAGGATTTGAACCCATGCACTTGGAGATCCCTTGGACCCCAAAAGCACACATGGTTCCACTTTACCACGACAGCCTAAGAGTTTACCAGAGAAACACATGAATGATTGAGAATATTGCTTAACCTTTACATAAGAGAGCTGGACGGAGTACGGGTGAGGAGAAATAGAAAGTCTTGTGCAACGAGATTGCAGGAGGAAGGGAGGCATGCAGTTAGCAAGATCAGTGGAGCAGTCAGCATGAAAATAGCTGCAGAAGAAAAGCAAGTGATGCAACATTTCCGTGGTAAGAATTTAAGAAAGAGCCTGAAAATGGTCAGTCAGAGGAGAGGAGTTGATAAGATGAAAATCTTTTGATTACACCATATCTAATAAAACTGTGAATGGGACCTTCCTATACATGCGATGAGTACTCCATACATGGGTGTATAAGGCTCTTGTACACAGTTAGCAGTTGGGAGGCAGAGAAAAACTGGCAGAGACACCTCAGAATGCTTAACTTTATAGAAGCTGTTTTAGCAAGAGATGAAACATGAAGTTTCCAGTTTAGATTATAAGTAAAGGATGGACTGAGAATATTCAGTGTAAAATAGTGGGACAGTTGAATGTCACTAAGGAAGAGTTGTCTGGAAGGTTGTGTTGAGTTGACAAATAGAGGAATTGAGTTTTTGAGACTGAACACCACTAAATTTTCTTTGTCCCAATAAGAATTCTTGGAAAGATCAGAAGTCAGTCATTCTGTAGTGTCCCTGTGGAAACTGTTAACTTTCTTAAGGGTTGGTTGTCTCTCAAAAGACATGGAAAAGTGTAGCATGATATCATTAGCATATGAGTGGATAGGACAAGAAGTTTGGTTTAGAAGATCATTGATGAATAATAGGAAGGGAGTGGGTGACAGGATAGAACCCTGAGAAACAATGCTGTTAATAGATTTAGGAGAAGAACAGTGGCTGTCTACTGCAGCTGCAGTTGAACAGTCACAGAGGAAACTAGAGTTAAAGTTGCAGAAAGAAGGATAGAAACCATAGGAAAGTAGTTTTGAGATAAAAGCTTTGTGCCAGCCTCTATCAAAAGCTTTTGATATGTCTAAGGCACTGGTTCCCAACATTTTTTGCATTCATAACTCCTTATCCAAAAGCTTGAAACCCATGTGATCTCCTAGACTAACAGCAGCTTGATTTGCACCTTATTTTTGTTACGGATCAAGAAAAAAAAAATCTTTAAAAAAATAATCATGTGTCATTGAATGACATTGGACCACACTGTTTTTTTTTTCTGCATTGGAGCAAAAGCAGTATATATGTACAAGCACAAAAACTCTAATTGATGAGTTAAAATCAACATTAGCTATCCCAAGCAATGTCTAGCACATTTACAATTTCCCTTGCTAAGGCTTTGGTATCCCCCCCAGAATGGAGCCCACTAGTTGGGAACCCCTGGTCTAAGGCAACAGCAAAAGTTTCACCAAAGAGGATGACCAAGACTCAATAAGGAAAGCAAGCCAGAAGATCACCAGTAGAGCAGCCTTGACAGAAGCTATATTGGTGATCAGATAAAAGATTGTGAAGTGACATGTTTTAGAATCTTCTTATTGATGATACATTCAAAGGCTTTTGAAAAGCAAGAGATTAAAGCTATAGGCTAGTAGTTTGAGGGATTAGAACGGTCATCTTTTTTAGGAACAGGCTGAATGTAAGTAAACTTTCAGCATGAAGGAAAGGTAGAAGTCAGTAGACAGAGTAGAAAGAATTTGGCCAGGCGAGGTGCAAGCATGGAGGCACAGTTTTTGAGAACAATAGGAGGGACTCTATCAGGTCCATATGCATTCTGAGGGTTTAGGACAGCTAGGGCATGGAAAGCACCACTGGGAAGAATTTTAATTGAAGACATGAAATAGTCAGAGGAACAAGGAGAGGCAGGGACAATGTTGCCATATGTTCAGATTTTCCTGGAAATGTATGGAATTCATGTGTCAAAATCTTCATCAGGGGTGATTTCTTAAAATTCTTCAAATATATGGAATTTTAACTTCCATCAATAACTTTTAAGAAAAGAACACACAATTATCATAAGATGATGAGAGAGAGGTAGGGGGAAGGATTCACTGGATGGCAGTTGCTTTAGTCTGGTTTCAGGCAAGGCTAGCAAGTATGAGTTCCGTGTGGAGTTGATGCTCCCAGCCTTCTTTGCGTCACTTCATGTCTCATGCCAGTCCTTACTCTTTAACCAGCATTGATAGCGTTCAGTTTGGAGTATTGTTTGCTTATTTGTGGCTGTTGATCTTGTTACTGCAACAAAGATAAATAAGTTAACTTTTTGTTTGTGAAAGAGCCTGGAATTTTTTATAGTTCATACGTGGCAACTCTGCAATAGAGAGGTGGCCAACAAAATGGTGCTTGAGCCTTTTATCACCTGAATCTCATGCATTTTATATGTTTGCCCAAAATCATGTCAAGTCTGTTATCCAACTTGCCAAAAAACCTTTTCATTAATAGAAATTATCAAAAACCTTCAAGATTTAATTCTACGTGACTTCTGGCACATACAAAAATATTAATAACTGCTGCTTCTTTCTCTTTTTTATGCACCACTAGTATTTCATCTATTTTTAAAGCTGAACTCTGCTCAAACTTTTGCTAAAAATGCCATCTTGTTCTTTACTCTCCTCCACCCTCTGACTACTTTATGCCACCAATTAAAATTCTTCTTAATGATGTTTTCCATGCCCTATCTGGCCTAAACCCTAAATGTCTCATAAAGCTTATAGACCTGATCTGATTCTTCCTTTTATACTCAGAAACTGTACCTCCATGCTTAATCAAACTCTTTCTACTCTGTCAACATCTAGCTTTTCTTTCTTGCTTGAAGTTTGCCTAAATCTAATCTGTTTCTTAAAAAGGCGACCATTCTAATCTCTCAGACTACTGTCCTATTTCTTTAAATTTCTGTCAATGTAAAGTTTTTTAATCTATCTTCAACAGGAATATTCTTAAACATCTATCACTTTTCAGTCGTCTATCATGTCACCAGTATGGTTTCCATCAAGGATAAATTACAAAATATGAGGCCAAATAAAAATCTTTTTCACTATTTCTACAATATGTGTACATTGATTAAGTAATTCAAGATACTAAGAGCATTGACTGGCATTGTGATGTGTGATTAACTGACAGACTAGTGAATGGATCAAGATACCAGCTTTCCTGAATTTAATAACAGCATATACATATTATGCATCACTTATTTTATGTATTAATAGACTAATATAACCATTCTTATTGTAATAGTAAACCTGGTTGAGACTGAACCTCAATCCTATTAGAATTTAACATTTTGATATAATATTTTAATTGTTATTTTTAGGCTTCTTGTCGGTGCCCCCAAATCCAATGTCAGCAGACCAGACATGAAGCACTCAGGTGTCCTATATAGGTGCTTACTGAGTGGATCTAATAAAGGTGGTGTGTGTGAGGAGATGGTGATTGATTTGAGCAGTCACACACTTCCTTCTTGGGCTGCAAGTAAATATGTTGATCATGGACTTGGATTTTCTCTTGCTTCTGATGGTGAGGCAATAATGGTGAGTAGTGTTTCCTAATTGTTAACTTGTATGTGTTTGTGCATCATTTAGATCCTTTATTTGGCTATCCTGATGGTATGGGTGGTGTAGTAGAAGGTTAGTCTGTTGTCATCCATTCATTGTCTTAATTTCATGAATCAGGTATCCAGCAATACTCAAGACTGCTCCTTTATCACAAAAACTGACTAATGAAAACAGTAAAGACAGGACTAAAATTTATAGTACAGCAACCAATCCTGTGTCAGAATTCTGCATTCTTATCAGTGATTATTCATAAATTAACAACTTTGTGGATTTCAGGTGTGTGCACCCCAGTGGTATGTAGAGAGAGAAAAGTATAATGAAAGGAATTACCTGCCAGTAGGTGTGTGCTTTGCTGCAAAATCTCCCTCTTATGAATTCAAGGGATTTTCTCCTACTTTTCAAGGACAGACTGGTATGAATGTTTTCAGCAATTAGTTTTAATTTATGTTTTGTCATGTATTTTAAAAGTATATTGTTCAATGTGACTTCCATTTATATATGATGAATATTTTACATGATAGGCAGACAGAACATATTTTTGCTATAAGTAACTATTATTGATCTCCTGTCCTTGGTGTTTTTGGAGTGCCTTTGAAAATATTTTTCCTTCCTTGCAGTTAAAAGTATGAGTTACTTGAATACTGGATCGTGCCAGTTTGGCATTAGTGCTGCACATTTAAAGGTGAGAACTTGTATATATATATATATATATATATATATATATATATATATATATATATATATATATATATATATATATATATATATATATATATATATATATATATATATATATATATATATATATATATATCTTCTCATATTCTGTCCATCTTCCTAATGCAAGAGTTAACCAGTATCTTCACTCCTTCATTCCCTACACTGGTAAATGGAACTCTCTACCTGTGTCTGTATTTCCACCTGCCTATGACTTAAACTCTTTCAAAGAGGAGTGTCAAGACACCTCTTACGTTAACTGGACCTCCTTTTAGATTTTTTCTTTTTCTCTTTCTACTTTCTTCTTACCCTCTGATATAAGATTTATATATATATATATATATATATATATATATATATATATATATATATATATATATATATATATATATATATATATATATATACACACACAGGTACCCTCTGATATAAGATTTGGTTATGTTCCTGAAAATTTAATCATAGAGCAAAGAGTTGTGTAGGAATGCATTTCAATACTTTTATATATGTGCTCCTAAAACCTAGAAAAACCATGAAGTACCTTGGTTGTTTTTTAAAGTCTTAGAGATGAAAATATAGTAGTGCCTTATTTTAGATTATACATTACTCCCACATTATGTAATTGTTATATATATATATATATATATATATATATATATATATATATATATATATATATATATATATATATATGTATTTGTTTCTTCACAGTATCAAAACACATTTGCTTTGGGAGCACCAGGATGCTGGACGTGGAGAGGTAAAAAAAATAATTGACAGAATCCTGTTACAAATGAATATTTGGTATGTACAGTCAACCCTCGGCTATCGCGACTTCCGCTATCGCGTTTTATCGCTATCACGCACTCATGAAAAGCTGCTAAAATTTCATTATCGCGACCTCAGATGCCTGCTATCGCGCGCCCAGCCATGACGTCATGGGATATCAGAGCACTCATTGGCCAAAACCGCCTTCCCGCCATGATCAATTCGGCTATCGCGTTTTCTGCTATAGCGCGGCTATTTCGGCCCCAATTGGGCGCGATAGCTGAGGGTTAAGTGTAATTGTCATTTATAGTGGAAATTATAAGATTATAAGTAATTTGTCTATTTTGCTTCATTTCAAAAATATTAGATTAGTGAAAAAAATAACATGTTTTGCAACATTTGATCTTAAACATTGATTTGTTTGCAGTGAATGATGTTTGATTTTTTCTCACAGTTAAGTCTGCTTTAATTCTGGCCAGTTCTTGATGTTCCTGTCCCCTTTCTTCTATGTGGAACAACATGGTCCATATGGCCTGTGGCATCATTATGATGATGCCATTGGCCATTTACAATATTGTTCCATATTTGCTGGGCATGTATTTGTACAGCTGTAGGGTTGAACCTTTGGGATCTCCTCCCCCTCATTGTCTTTTATCTTCTCTTTCTCAGTTTGCCTTAAGGAAAATCCTCATTCAGCAACAGAGAATGGGAAATATAGCCATACATCAACATTCTAGTGTATTAGGTAAAGAGACTTCAATGTTAAGAATCCTTAAATGATTGGTGTATCCCCTTAAAATGCCCTCAATTGCCCATACAATGATGCATCTTCTTAAAGGCACTCCTGACCTTCTTATGTCGTTGTTTATCTAAAGATGATTTTATGTAGTAGTACATGTATTAGCAAACATTTCTTATAATATTGAGCAATCATAAAAGTAAGCAAAATAATGATCAATATTATGATGTGGCCTCTCACTCAATCTTCTCATTTCACAATCACGAATATGACTCCCAAGGATGTATCACCACTGTCTTCACAACCACACAGTCTACATCATATTTAATAAATAACTCCTTCTGAGTCTGTACTTTTTTTTCACATTTAGGGGTGTCTCAAGCAGGTGTCTAGGAATGTGATTATGCAGTGAATGAAAAAGGGAGAAACAGAGGAAGAGAAAGAATATATGAGAAATGAAGGATGAGGGCCCAGGCCTCAATAGTTACCTTTCCTTTGCACTCCTGACTTTCTTTGTCATTTTTTATGTATTTTGGTAGTTTTTAGGTATATTTTGGGTGTTTTTAGTGAAATTGGTATTGTTACAAGATGTTTACGCTTATATTGGGTGCAATAAGTTATTTTGGATGCATTTTTATTGTTTTTAGTGCATATTAGATGCCTTTGGGTAAATTTTATATATTGAAAATGTGTTGTGGGATGATTTGAATATTTGGGTGTGTTTGTGGGTATTTTGAGATGTGTATTGTTTTTTTAGTTTGAGTTAATTTTGAGTGTTTTAAGTACTTCAGGTAAATCTGGATGTAATTTATGGTGTTGGAGTGGTTTGATGTATATATAGGTGCTGGGGGTTTTATTTCTTTGCAGTAAGTTTAACTAAGAGAGAGAGAGAGAGAGAGAGAGAGAGAGAGAGAGAGAGAGAGAGAGAGGGATCTAGCAGTGGATGAAGTAGGTGTGAGGAGAATGAGGATGGGAAAGTGACCAAAATGGTAATGTGGAGAAGAGGAAGAACAGTCTTTGTACATGTCAAAAGTAGGTCTAGCCAGTGAAAGCTGCCATGACAAAAAAATGTCACTTTTGATAAAAATATTGGTAGGAAAATTGCTTCAACAAGTAGGAAGCCAACTGCACATGTCAAGCTATTATGATTATTTGCTTGAACCCATTTTTAGCATAATCATAAATTCTCTCTCTCTCTCTCTCTCTCTCTCTCTCTCTCTCTCTCTCTCTCTCTCTCTCTCTCTCTCTCTCTCTCTCTCTCTCTCTCTCTCTCTCTCTCTCTCTCTCTCTCTCCAGGAGATACGTGGGAAGTTGGACTAGATCCTGATCCCGAGAAGTATGATTTGAAGTACATGGGAAGTGGGTTGCCAAACAGTGTTTATTTGGGCTACAGTGTGGCCAGTTTCAAGTTTGCTGGTCAAAATGCTATTTTATCCTCCATACCTCGAAGTAAGGATGATACCATCTCAACAGAAGTAAGTACTAATACATTTTGTAAACTAGAGCCGATTGTCATCTTTCTTACATAGTTATTTACTCATATACTTATATTTGCTTCTCATATATGCATATACTATATATAGTACAGCTCATAGATTTTTATGCATGTATTTTTTTCTTGCATCTTCTTGTTATGACCATATAAGTTTATGACTTTGTTGTTTTGTATAACCAGAAAGTCTGTATTACTACTTTGATAGTCAGCACTGACCTGTCATCTTGGTCACGCTGTCTGCACAGATCAATGGTTCTTAACCCCGGGAAAGCATGCACCATTCTAGGGGGCTGTCAGTAATATCCAAGGGAAAAGCAGGAATTTTTTTAATTATCTAATTAT
>NC_059295.1:14903440-14915940 GCF_017591435.1 Portunus trituberculatus
TGGTAATGATGATAATACCAGGAATAAAGTAATGATGCATGCAGTTAGGGTGGGTAAAAGTACTCGAAAAAGGTGCATCCTATATGTCATCAAATACAGTATTTCATTGTGGTCAATTAGGAGTTAAGGTGGATGGGTAGATAGGGGAAATATATGAAGAACTATTTTTCAATAAAAGTAAATAGAGAACTCAACTATCATGTGATGACATAACCCGGAAATTTTTGAATGACAGACACGTGATAGCAATAATTTCATGCATGATATAGAAATATGGTCAGCCTTTTAAGTATGCCCAATAGCAGTAAAATGTGATAGCAGAAGATGCAAAAGCAGAGGGTTAAGTGTACTGCGTGAGCAGTATAATGGTGATTGATTGGATTGATTGAATATGTAGTTCTTCTGTATACGAGTAAAGAGGAAGAGTGTGAATGATGTAGTTTTAGGCGCAAGTCTCTTGGATGCTGAAGGGAAGCAAGGTTGGAGAGGAAACTAAGAAAGTGATTTTTTTTTTTAAGCATTGTCTCTTCAAGGAGGGGAGTGATCTTTATTGACTATACTCGCCGCAGTGAGAAATGGCTGATAGGGCCTGGCAAGGGGATTCCTCCAGTGGTGGCATTGTCACTGTCTACTACTTTCTCCAACCCTGCTCTTCCTTCATAACATCTGCTTCTGTCTTTCTTTTCTCTCTTTGTGTTTGTATTTAAATTGCTGCAGTTCCAGAAATATTACAACTGTTGTTGTAATATTTCCCTTAGGTAGAAATCAAAGAGTGTTTTTGTATAAAGGTTTTGTTTCTCCCAGTTGTAAACGTGGCATATGAGTGAGGGAGGGCAAGATTGCTGCCTCCTTCACCACACGTCAGTGGAGGAATTCTTGGCATCACAGAGACATGTTCTCACTGTGGATCATTCCTTTGCTTCAAGGTTGTGATATGGCCACCTTCATAGTCAAGCTAAGGCAGTTATTTATAACGTCAATAGGTACTTTTTGGAAGAGAGAGAGATGATTGATGATCTGTGGAGATGTGGCAATATTGGGGGACTCCCCTTGGTTTCCATGCCTTATTGGCCATTCCTAACTGCGGCGAGTATAGATGTTCACTGAGAGACAGCATGTGTAAAGAAAGTGTTTTGTGCAATTTTGGGATTTTGGGAAATCTTGCTATGGATGAAAAAGAGTTGAAATTTTTATGTGAGAAGTATAGTAGAATATGCTCAAATGGTAAAATGTGAGTGGTGTTTTGTGTACTATTAGATGTTTTGACAAGGATTTAAAATATACTAACACTCAACAGATCTTGCTGTGGGGGCTCCATTTGAAGAAGTAGGTTCTGGTGAAGATGCTGCAACTGGAGTTGTATATATTTACATGGGTTCTGAAGAAGGTCTTGGAAAGGATGACACAAGACAGGTAATATTTCATTGCTTTGCTATTAAGTATTTGTAGTAGTATTGAGTTAGAACATTATACTGAGTGCTGCAAAAATATATGTTACTTTATTAGAATTAGTTTATTAAGAACTACAAATGTATCAGATTTTCATTTGTTAATTTGGCAACCATTGTCAACATTATGCTAGGTTGTGTTTGGCAAGAAATGGACCATTCTTTGGATGTGTTTTGGCATGCACATTGAATGTCTGTAAAAAACTTTAATGAAAATGAAGCTTCTTGAACTTCTGAGTAAATTTTTTCTAGTACATAAACTTGAAAAATATTAGCTTTTGAGGAAATATGAATAGTGTCTAGATATCTTTCATACTTATTAAGATTTAAAGTATCATGAATTAGCATATACTTTTAAAATTCGTAATATCTCTCTATACACTATTTCTAATCTATGTGGCTTGTTTTACAATTATCACAATCATCTACGTATATGGCAAGGTGACAGGTATATGAAACTTATAAGGAATTATTTGAAAATTCTGAATATATTCTTCAAATGTAAAGTAAGAAGATGGATAAAGAAAATGTCCGCATAATGAAATGAAGAGGGTTTTTTCTATGCAAGATGGAAACCAGCCAAGGGCAACAAAGGATATAAAGAAATGTCCATTTGAAGTGCTAGTTCCCTTCAAGATTGGTAAAGAATTAGCTAAAAGATAGGAAAAAATGTCTTGAAACCAACTCCTTAAAAGAAGTCAAGTTGTAGGAAAATGGAAATATGGAAGCAGGCAGGGAGTTCCAAAGTTACCAGAGAAAGGTATGATTGAGAGTACTGGTTAACTTTATATTAGAGAGTTGGACAGAATAGGGATGAGAGGAAAAAGAAAGCCTTGTTCTACTGATCTTGCAGTTAGCAAGATCAGTAGAACAGTTAGCATGAAAATAGCAATAAAAGATAGAAAGAGATGCAACATTTTGGCAGTGAGAAAAGAGGATGAAGACAGTCAGTCAGAGGAGGGGAGTTGATGAGACGAAAAACTTTTGATTCCACCCTATCTAATAAAACTGTGTGAGTTGAAACCTCCCACCCGAAACATGCAAAGAGTACCCCATACAAGGGTAGATAAGGCCCTTGTACAGAGTTAGCAGTTCGAGCGGCAAGAAAATCTGGCGGGGATGTCTCAGAATGCTTAACTTCATAGAAGCTGTTTAGCAAGACATGAGGTTATGAGTAAAGGATAGATCGAGAATATTTAGTGTGGAAGAGGGAGACAGTTGAATGTCATTGAAGAAAATGGGATGGTTATCTGAAAGGTTGTGTCGAGTTGATAGATGGAGGAAGTGAGTTTTTGGGGCATTGAACACTTCTAAGTTTTCTCTTCCCTAATGAGAAATCTAAAGAAGATCAGAAGTCAGGCATTCTGTGGCATCCCTGTGTGATCTGTTGACTTCCTGAAAGGTTGGTTGTCTTTGAAAAGATGTGATAAGTGTAGGGTGGTATCATCAGCATAGAAGTGGATAGGGCAAGAAATTTGATGAAGAACATCATTTATGAATAATAGAAAAAGAGTGGATGACAGGACAGAACTCTGAGGAACACCACTATTAATAGATTTAGGAGAAGAACGGTGACAGTCTACCATGGCTCAATAAAATGGTCAGAAAAGAAACTTGAGATAAAGTTGCAGAGAGAAGGATAGAAACAGTAGGTTGGTTGTCTTTGAAAAGATGTGAAAAGTGTAGGGTGGTATCATCACCATAGAAGTGTCTCTACTATTTTCAAGTCGGCAGACTCTATTAACCCTTCGCCGGATGTTAAAAAAGCCCGGCTGTATGATATACGGGTGGTAGTGCCGCGCGTCCGAGCGCAGGAAACTCGTGCAAGCTTGTCATACTTGTCGTCTTTGTGTATTATGCTGCTATTTTTTAGTCACTATATCGCCTTCGAAGAGGGAAGTAGATGCTTCTCTCTTCGGAGAAAGAGAGAGAGAGAGAGAGAGAGAGAGAGAGAGAGAGTGTGTGACATTTGCTAATATTTTAGACACAAGCGGGATGCATGTAGCTTATCTTTCGAGAGGAAGAGGGGGAGGGAGGGAAGGGAGAGGGAGAGAGAGAGAGAGAGAGAGAGAGAGAGAGAGAGAGAGAGAGAGAGAGAGAGAGAGAGAGAGAGATATTAGAAAATTGTGTTTGTGTGTGTGTGTGTGTGTGTGTGTGTGTTTTCACGAATGTTACAAGGCGGGACACATGTAACTTATCTTCGAGAGGGAGAGGGGAGGAGGGAAGGAGATGGGAGGAGGAAAGGGAGATGGGGAGGAGGAAAGGGAGATGGGGAGGAGGAGAGAGGGAGAGAGAGAGAGAGAGAGAGAGAGAGAGAGAGAGAGAGAGAGAGAGAGAGAGAGAGAGAGAGAGAGAGATGGGAACAGTCTATGCCATTGGGTAATTTTAGACACAAGGCAGGACGCATGTAGCTTATCTTTAGTGATTGGTGGAGACAAGGATGGTGGGAGGAGCACTAGGATTTCAAGGACAGCATACGGCATGTGTAGTTGGTATCCAACACAATATACGGGACAACTGAACTGAAGAAAGCTCAGAAAAGAAATATGACATCTACGTAGGCGACACCGTATTTGCTACTGGGGCTTCATGACGCCTACATAGGTGTCACCGTATTGAAGGGGTTAAGAAGGCTAGTGAGACCGTATCTTCCTTGCAAGCTACAAGAACCACAAGAACTTGTGACTCTGCAATGAATAAAATGGAAAGCCTTGTGGAAATGTGGTACATAACTTTTGTATGTGGTACAATGATGCACCTTTTGTTTACATTCCACAGGTTGCCGGCTATCGTCTTTCCCGTTCCACTCTCCCTCCCTTCATAGATTTAAAATCATCAACATTATAAAGTTACTTACATACATACATTAGTGTACATTAAACTGCTTAAATGTTTAACTTCATAATTTTTACTTTCATTAAACCTTTCACTGTACTATGATGCACTCTCGCTTTGTTTACTCTCAATAGAAGCTCAAGTCAGGGGTTAAACTTGTTATAATTGGTTCGCTTAATGAAAATTGACACAACGAAAGTTTTTTAGGAACGTAATCCGTTCATTAAGTGGGGGTTGTCTGTATATATATATATATATATATATATATATATATATATATATATATATATATATATATATATATATATATATATATATATATATATATATATATATATATATATATATATATATATATATATATATAGCTGTGATGTGTTATTGTTTTGTATTTTGTTTTATTTTTTGAGGTGCAGACTAGATTTTTCAGGCGTGCTTTAACCCTTAAAGTACGGGGAGTTGATTTACTTTCCATCTGTTACAGTGGGGAAAAATCACACCTGTCAAAAATGCTAAAAGATTTTTTTCCTTATAAAAGCATATTTCTTTGTGTTATTCTGAATACAATGATGTAGTTTTCAACATGTTATGACCTGTGAGAGCAAAGTTATTGCATATCAAAAAATACTCCCTGAACCCCTGGTACAACCCGCTGCTAAGAAATACCCTCCCAAACTCCTATAACACAGTGTGAGTGCTCTCTCTCTCTCTCTCTCTCTCTCTCTCTCTCTCTCTCTCTCTCTCTCTCTCTCTCTCTCTCTCTCTCTCTCTCTCTCTCTCTCTCTCTCTCTCTCTCTCTCTCTCTCTCTCTCTCTCTCTCTCTCTCTCTCTTGGGCATTTGAATTTGATTTAAAAGTAGGAACTTTTGCACTTTCATGTCTTGAAAATGCAAACTCAGATACAGTGGAGACTCAATGCTCGAACTTAATTCGTTCCAAATGGCCGTTCTAGTATTAAAAAGTTCAACTATTGATACCTATAAATCAGGTAATTCGTTCCAGCCATTGCCAAACCCAAGTTCAGAAAAAAGCAGCGGTTTAATTTTGCAGTTGCCACTAGCATTGGCACACAGAATCAGGGTTAGCCTGTCTTTCATTGGCTTGTGTCCTGACAAACACTTCTCTTCCTTTGTTATATAGATCTTGTTTGGTAGTTTTTTTTTTCAAAACAGGTCAGTTTCATCACAATTAACTCCTAAAACTCGGGATGTTGGGATTTTTAGCTTGCGCTTACTAGGGAGGTTTGGCGAGAAACACACAAAATATATATAATCAGTATTCACATACTGATTACACTTGGAAATTCAATAAACGAGTGAGAACAAATGGTGTTCTGCCCACAAGCAACTCTTCTCTTTGCAATGCAAAAAACCAGAAATCTCTAGATGTCATGGTTACCAAATATCACAGGTTGAGTGAGGTGATATCATCGGTGTACGTGGCCTTGCGTCCAATCGGGTCCAGTGGCCTTGGCTAGAGCGATAGAAAATGGGCCCCTTGTATTCTCTCTCTCTCTCTCTCTCTCTCTCTCTCTCTCTCTCTCTCTCTCTCTCTCTCTCTCTCTCTCTCTCTCTCAATCAAAATGTTCGTAAAGTGATCTAATTTGTATATTTTTTGCAAAAATGTCTAAAATACATACAATAGAGTTGCTGGTAGTGGTGGTGGAATGTCCTCCTTCTCGATGGTTGAACCTCCTATATCCGTATCAGAGCTCAGAAAATCACTATCTTTGCTGTATATTATTGTAGAAACTGTTAATTCCAAAGCCCTTCTGATACTAGTCTCATTCAAAAGTCTCCCCGCAACATGGCGAGAGACTTGAGGTGTAGAAGTAAGGCGCGGGAGAGGTGGTGGAATTGAACACTAAAATAACTTTCGCTCCCACCATCCATCGTGGGAGTTAATGACACAGCGACGTATAGCATATGTTTACTTCTAACTTGGGGGGTCGCCGTGCCTCACAACAGAATGAATTCCAGTTCTTTTCTTGAAATTCACAAACCACCCTTTACTTGCTTTAAAATCATCATTGGAGTCAGATGTATCAGAAATAAGATCACGATCCAGCAGCCTAGCCTTCGCACAAATTTATGCCCTCTGACAAAGAATCACCAGCCATCTGCCTTTGGTTTATTCTATCAACAATTTTTCCTTTTCTTCCATTGCTGCAGATCATTTAACTTGCCTTTTCACATCAATCACCACATCAACTCTTTTAATGAGCTGTCTTCTTCAGTATTGTGGCTACTGTAGATTTAGCCATGCAGTACTCAGCTGCAAGATCAGTTATTCTACCTCCTTTCTCGTATTTATCAATAATCTCCTTTTTCCTTTCGATGGTTGTCACTACATTCTTTCTTGTAGGCTTATTCTCACCACTAACAAGCCTCTTTTTTGCCATTGTAAGCTTCTAAATGCAAAATAAAAAAAAAAAGATTGCGGAGAGAAACCTCAGGACAATGTTATTTTTACGACAGTGAAGTATAAGCTGGCTGTGGTGGCCTGGTGGGATGTGTGGGGTGGCACATGGATGGACGTTCGGCTAATAAGTATTTTTTCGAGTATTAAGTTGAAATTTTGCGTTCGACTGTTGAAAAGTTTGACTATTTAGACGTTTGAGTATTGAGTCTCCACTGTATATGAAATGATGTGCAAAACAGGAAAAGAAAAAGAAACCACATATTACAAGTATTGTGGATTTCTATAATAATTGGAATCTGGCAACTCTTATTAGCAATGGGATTCACATGACTTGGTCCTGTAGAGATAACCAGGGGTGACACACACCAGCACATTGCTTGAGGGGAGTATGTGAGGAGGTTTATGAACGTTGCTGTGAGGGTTGGTCTCTCTTCCAGATCACTATCTGAATCACTATTGTAGTCTTTACTTTCTTCTGTCTCAATAAAAAAATCAGTCTTCATTTTCATCACTGTCCTCAATGTCACTACTGAGTAACACTGACATAACGTTACTCGGAGTACCGTTTCCTCCCTCCGGGTCACGGGTGGTTGCCAGATGTCGCCTCGAAATGGGAAAAGATGACCTATTTTCTGGGAACATATGTCCTAAGGCTCAAGCAGGCGAGTGAGAAAAAATATCAGATACCTGCACTTGCCCCAGGGTCAATAGTGAGGGGGAGAGATTCAAACAATTAGCGCAGAAAAATCATGCTTCCCGGAACGATCCCCGCCTCTCTGCATGCGACGCTACGCTACAATCGTCCCAAAACAATCACCATACATTAAGGGTTAATATTTTTGGGTACGTTACCGGAGGTACAAAGGTGCAGTACCGAACCAAGGGAATAATTTTAGGCACGGAAGTACAGGTATGGACTATCTACGTTTCGAGGTCCAGAGGAGCGGTGCTGGACTACCCAATATCCAGTAACATGCCCAGCTTTACTTAAATGAAATATTACTCAACCATATTACCTGGTTAAGTGACTCTGGTCTAATGAAAACTGGTCAAATGCCCTGACCCCAGCTTGGAATAAGAACAAGGTGACAACGTGGAACCAAAACAAACAGGGAACTGATATATATCTCCCACCAATAGCTCTAGCATCACCCAGATTCGGCTGGATTCGGCAGCCTTCAGGTTTTTTTAAATCTCCCTGCAGGGTAAAATTTATTTAAATTTTTATTTGAAGTCCAAATTATTAGAAGTCTGAGGATCCACTGTTCTGTGTGTACTGGCATACATTAGCATTCAGAAGTCTTAACAAGTAGCTTTGCTTGTAATGTGGTGACATAAAACTGTTGGTTAGCCATACTTTAACTGTTATCTTGGGTGCCTGTCTGTGGTTTCTCTTGTTAGACCACATCTCTCCATGTTTCATTTATTCAGGCATTGTTCTGTATTTCTGTTGAGGATATTCATCATTTAGTCTCTGAAAGCTACTTGATATATGCAGATGTGTGTTTATTTTTTTTTTCTTTGCAGATAATCAAAGCAACACCAAAGCACTTTGGATTTGGTTCATCCATTGCACAGCAAGTACCAAGTATTGAGGGACAAGGATATGATTTAGCCATTGGTGCTTATGATTCTGATACAGTTCTAGTTTTCAAGTAAGTGGCAAGCACCTTTGAAAATTTATTCTGTTGAAAGTTAGTTTCCCCTACTTAAAAAGAAGTGCACATTGGTGAAATACCTATCTTATGCATTTTTTTGAGAGATTAGACTGGATTTGACAAAAGTCAGTTTGTGAAAAAAAACTTGTTCAGATGATGAAAAATATCTGATGGAAGATCTTACAGAATTGGGAAATTAAATAGGAAAAAAATTAAAATCAACATTCTTTGTCTTTCATAAATTGTATTGCATATTGTTAGAATTGTAGTAATCTTAAATATGGTAGAGAATATAATGGCTCAGCTTATTGTAGTGCTTATCATGTGAAGGACAACTACAGTGCTGTACATGTGCAGCTGTGTGTGTAGTTCTCCCTGCCTTAATAGTTAACATGACCATTGACCTTCAGTTTTACAGTGGATTCCTCTTACACATTTCTTTTAATTTCATATTGTCATAGAGTTACACAGCATATAGGTGGTTACATTGCAGAAATGTGGTCAATGCTGCATTACAAAGTAGGAACTTGAATCACTGAAATACAGTGGAACCCCTCTATTCATCCACCTCGCTGATTGTTCAATTGTTCAACTCACCATTCATCCAAATTTTTCACATAAAATTCAACTTGTCTTTTGTATGTTTGCCCTGTGATTTAAACATCATCATCATCTTACTGGCCATGCTAGATGGTCATCAGGTTAGCTTTGTGCCAGCTTACATGCATTAAACATTATTCACACAATTTTTGTGAAACTGCTATTTTACAGCTTTATTTTTATTGAAAATAGTGCAGCCATAGCACAAAAAAGATCAGTAGGAACTGAGCCTGAAAAGAAGAATTGAATTGAAAAGTACTCATTGCAAAGTTTGAAAGTAGAGCTCGTGTCTCCAACCTGGCAATTCTAGTGTGGTGTGGTGAAATCATCCATATTGTTCAAAGATGCAATAAATGGGGCTATTGAGGCAAAAAGAGTGACTGTTCTTGCTCTGAACATGTCACTTAGAAATGAATAAGTGGAAAAACTTTTGTTATTTTGGATTGATGGAAAACTAACTTCCTGGTGACATTTCTGAAACAATTACTTTTGAATGCAAACCAGTTGGATGATCACCACCTACACTTTTGCTCCTTCCCTTCCACCCTCATTCACTTCTGCCTCCACCATTGACTGAATATTCTGCCTCATCTGCTGACTTCCATGATTCAGATACCTAATATTACCAGCATTCTTCTCATATCCATTTTGTTGTAATATAAGTGATACTACTTTTCACAGTTTTATGTATTTTAGACTTGAAATATCAATAAGATTTAGATACGCTATCAACAAAGACAGTTAACCGATACTCAAGGATTTTATTACATTTCTTCTTAACATCAGGCAAGAAGTCAAGGATATATTCTTATAGAAACAGGATGCAGAAATTCAGTGAATTATGCTGACTTAAATTTTACTTTTATAGACAGTAGCATTGTTAAAGTACAAATGCCTTAACAATTTTTTAGCATCTTTTTATTGCAGGTCTAAAGAAGTGGTAAATGTGACTTGGAGCATGGCATTTATTGGGAAAATTGATCTCAGTAAAAATGAATGTATCTGTGGACAGTTTGGGCAGCTGTGTCCTTGTATTGGCTTGGAAGTTTGCCTGGAGTACTACAAAAAGATTGTCAAATATGAAGACAATATAAAATTAGGTAAGTTTAAGAATGTTTTCCATAGAATTCTAAACATATTTTATGTGAATAAAATGTGTTCATAACTCAGAATTTCATGCATATCAGCATGGCAACTAAATATTTGATAGAAAAGTGCAATATCCATAGAATATAAAACTAAATTTATAATGGTAAGTTTATTTGATCTCTAGCAACACCTATATATCCCACTAGGAAATGGAAGAAGCTTAATAAAAACATGACAATTGGACTTAAACCATTTATTGTATGTATAGGGGAAGTGTTCAAGGGTATATATATATATATATATATATATATATATATATATATATATATATATATATATATATATATATATATATATATATATATATATACACATATATATCATGTGTCAAAATCTTGTTAAGTTAATGTGGGCGGGCCTCAACACTATAATGGAATGGAAATTTAAGTGTAGTTTAATTTAATGGAAATTTAAGTGTAGTAGTCAATAGACTGCTCCTTAAAGATGTGCATATTATTGCAAGAAATTATGCAAATTTTGTATTTAGATAATCTAAAGTTAGCAGAAAAAATGTGATGCTTGCTTTAAAGAGGTCAGTCAAGTTCATCCACAGAAAAAAAAATATATATTTTACTCACTTTAAAGCTTAAGATAAGACTGGATTTAGGAGAATTCTTAAATGTGTGTAAAATATTTTACGAACCTGCATGTAGAAATTCTGCATCAAATATCTTAAAAGGTGTAATGTTCATTTGAAGCATCATGAAAACGTGTTGTGATATGCAAGCTGAGGTTATGATAAATGCATTTGGGTATTGTCCTTGGGGGTTTCATGAGATTAATGGTTGAAGTCCTGCATTTTGGCATGTACACGACTAGATAGGTGGTAAAATATCAAATATGTTAAATATCAGACTTGAATTTCATTAGCTATATTAACCCCTTCCCAACAGCAGGGCAGATGAGTGCACTACCAAATAAAAAATCATCTATATATAGACTCTAGTGACTTTCATCCATACATCTATGTATTGTCTCCCAGCAATTGGGTACTCCAGATTGACATCTATATATAGATTCTGCTGCAAAACTGAACAAACAATTGAATCTATATATAGACTCTGCCGCAAAACTAAACAAACAATTGAATCTATGTATAGACTTTGCTGCAAAACTGAGCAAGTGACATCTCTATATAGACTTTGCTGCAAAATTGAACAAACAATTGAATATATATATATAAGTGGTGTGTGTGTTTGATTGGTGATAGCATATGTCAATATATTTGTATGAATGTTTTAGTAACTCACATCCAGGATTTGTGACCTGGATGCAATTTACTTCCACTTTTCTTCATATTTTTCACATATGTTCTTGTTTTGTACCTATTCATTTTTAGGCAACATTGCTGGCATGTGGTACAATTTTTTTCCCCTTGACATGATAGGCTAATAATAAAAAAGAAATATAAAAAGTGCAAAAATTTCCAGTATTAGTTTATGTGTGCATCACATCCACCATCAACAAAGCACAAGTGATGACCGACCGTGAGACACCATGTTTACCAGTGTTTGGGTATTTGAGATAACATAACATAACATAACATAAATAATAGGATAACAAAAGGCCACCAAAGCTCATCTAGGTTATCTTGTATCAGTCGCACACGACCTCGTCATCAGTACTTAAAGATACACTTACAAGTACACAATACATTATATACTAATTCTAAATATTTGGCCCATTAACAGGGCTAAGTCCTGCAGCGAAATCCTCTACAATTTGTGGTCCCCATACATGGGGATCATGCCAAATAATGATTTGTTTTATGAATTTTGTTACTTGTAAGGAATCATCTACATATAAACCACGTTGCAACTTAGTGCAGTAAAATAAGAACTAACATCAATATATAGATAATCCAACTAAAAGTCCCTTTTTCGAAACGTTTATATATAGACTCTGTTGTGAAGGGGTTAACAATGAATAAATGAGACTATAGGATACTATATACTTGATTATTTGCACAAAATAAATTATTACCTCCAAAATAAACAATAGGCTATATGTATGTACACTGCTGTATATTTCAGCAGATAAGATGACTTTTTAAGATGAGCCTTCCCCAAAATTTCAGTCTGAATTTAATGGTCCTAGCTAATGTTGGTTTTACAAGATGACATCCAAACTATCAAACCATTAGTGGTGATGCTTAGGTCAAGAAGCACCAGATAACTAATACGGTGATACTGTATACCTGTATAATTACTAAAATACTGTGAATGTACTTATTACCAGTAATAAGGTTCCATGATCTTTGAGTGCAAATTTAAAGCTAGAAATAAGGTATCATCATCTTCAAGCACAAAACTAAACCCTAGAATAGAATTCCCACCAGGTGTTTTTGCACATTTCAATATAAAATTCCTGTTTCAATTATTTTGTTAAAT
>NC_059295.1:14918440-14935940 GCF_017591435.1 Portunus trituberculatus
TCTTCCTTGCAAGCTAAAACAACCACCTGAACTCGTGATTCCACAATGGATAAAATGGAAAGCCTTGTGGAAATGTGGTACATAAGTTTTGTATGTGATACAATGATGCGCCCTTTGTTTACATTCCACAGGTTGCCGGTTAGTGTCTTTCCCATTTCACTCTCCCTCCCTTCATAAATTTAAGATCATCAACATTATAAAGTTACATACACATACATACACTTAACCCTCGGCTATCGTGCCCAATTGGGGCCGAAATAGCCGCGCCATAGCTGAAAACGCGATAGCCAAATTGATCTTGGCGGGAAGGCGGTTTTTGCCAATGAGCGCTCAGATATTCCATGACGTCATGGTGGGGCGCGCTATAGCAGGCATCTGAGGTCGTGATAATAAAATTTTAGCAGCTTTTCATGGGTGCGCGATAGCAATAAAACGCGATAGCAGAAGTCGCGATAGCCGAGGGTTGACTGTACATTAGTGTACATTATAATGACTTAAATTAAACTGCCTAAATGTTTAACTTCATAATTTTTACTTTCATTAAACCTTTCACTGTACTATGATGCACTCTCGCTTTGTTTACTCTCAATGGAAGTTCAAGCCGGGTTAAACTTGTTATAATCGGTTCGCTTAACGAAGTTTCGCTTAACGAAGGGTTTTTTAGGAACGTAACCCATTCGTTAAGTGGGGGTATATATATATATATATATATATATATATATATATATATATATATATATATATATATATATATATATATATATATATATATATATATATATATATATATATATATATATATATATATATATATATATATATATATACAGTGGTACCTTGAGATATGAGTTTGATTAATTCCGAGACAGAGCTCGTATCTAAAAAAGCTTGTATGTCAAAAAAATTTCCCATTGAAATGCATTGAAATGCCATTAATCCGTTCCAGCCTCTCCAAAAAGAGCTTACATGGCTTACACGTATGCTTTCTGGCACTCGTTCTCACATACCCTATCTGGCTGGCAGCTGCGTTCCTCACATTCTCAACAAATCTATCATTCAATTCATCCACATCATTCAAGCTTTCATCTTCCCAGCATCTCTCACTCAGGTCTACCTGGAAATTCTCCCATCCTGCATCTCTTAGCCTCCACCTTCTCCTTTTAGCTTTTGTATTCCTATTCTGTCTCCCATTCAATTTACACTCCAACACCAGCATGTTATGGTCCGAGACAATGTCAATTGTTCCATCCTCGTCAATCCACATGCAGTTCACCATCCCACGCATTCTCCTATTCACTAGCATATAATCAATCACAGACTCCTGGTTCCTCGCACACCAAGTCACTCGTCCTTCAGCCAGGGTCTCGTTCAGGTTCTCCAACTCCATCTCATTTACAAAACCGTCAAGCATTTCTCCATTCCTGTTCATTTGCTCGCCTAGTATACCTACATGTGCATTCATATCTCCCATAACAATCACTCTCTCTCCAGCACATTCTCCCACGATCTTCCTTAGAATACCATACTTCCTGCTGTTCTCTGTCACTACTCTCTCACCCTCTACTGTCATGTATACTACAATCACCACCAAACTTTCACACTTCCTATGCTCACCTGTGCACTCTACCTTCACTGCTAGAATATCCTCACTCATGGCACAGCTTCCTACATCTAGTTTTTCTACTCTAAAATTCCTTTCCTTCCTATACATGATAGCTACCCCTCCTCCTACTCTGTCCTGCATCTTCCGTCCCTTTCCAGTCATCACATACTCACTACCATCCACTTTTACATCATCCCTCAGGTGTGTCTCGGTCATTCCGACTAAGTCAAAATGCCAATCTTCCAGCTCCTTAGACACGTCCTCAAATTTCCCAGTGCCCCATCCTCTCACATTCACATACCCAATCTTCATGCATCCTGACACCCCGTGGGTACCTCCTCTTCCTTTCACATTCGCACACTCTTTTGCCGCAGGTTCCCTTTCTCTCGGTAGCCTGCTCTCTTTCATGCTTCTGTCCTCCTTTTCTCTCATAAAAACATCCACCCTCCTCTTCGGATTCTATCCTATTCCTTCGTACCTTCCTCCCATCGCTGAGCCCACTCCACCAGGTTCCAGGCCACCCACACCTTTCCTATATTGGACATATGCACTCCGTCCTGTGTCCACACCTGTCTCCAGTCCATTCTCTCCCACAACTGCACCCCATCACATTTTCAGTCTTCCAGCCTTTCTACCAACTTTCCATTTACCCATCTTCTCTCCCGACCAAAAGCCTGACGCTCCTTGTCCCACCTCTTAGGGATACACATCATCAAGGGCCTCCTGTGTACCTTGCACTTCACCACTCTAACTATTTCCTCCATCACCCTAACTGTCTCTCATCCTCCTATATCTTCCAGCCTGTTTGCTCCTCCCTCTATCACCACCAGGTCTTTGGGCTCCATCTGGTGGAGGGAATTCATCACCGCCTCACGGATGCCCTGGATATTTGCCCCTGGTCTCCTCTTGTCCATCACCTTGTAGCCACCTTTGGACAGGGAGTATATCTCTTTTCCTATTCCTCTCATCAGGCTGTCTCCAAACAGCCACATCCTTCTAACTTTACTCCCTGTCTTGAGCCACAGTCACTTGCCATCCTGGATATACCTCCAAGATTGCTGACCTACGCCCATCCACACTGACTCAACATTAGCCTGGTTCTCCTTACCTCTCTGTCCATTGACCTGTGTCTGGCTGGGGGTATCCTGTACTTTCTTGCTCCTAGCTCCTCCCCTGGCCTCCTCCTGTAACTTCACCTCCTTACTTGCCTCCCCCAAGCTACTGTCCTCTTCCACCCTCAATTCTTCACCGCCACTTCCCTTGGCTACCACAGAGTCTGTCACAGCCTTGTTGCTGTGAGAGTAGTCAGACTCCTGTGGGGTCAGCGCACATGTGGCGCCCCCTACCACCTCTACTTCTCCCTCACTACTAGGGCCAGGGGCCTCCCCTGTCCTACCCTTGTCTCCCTTGTCCTTTGCTTTACATTTCTCCTCCCACCATGCCCTGGTAGTATCTAGGCACTCAGGGCATAGGCCTATAAGGAAGTCGTTGCTCAGCAGTCTCTGACTAGCTTCCTTCAGGCCCACACATAGCGTGTGGTACCAATCACTGCAAAACTCACACGCTATAGAATTACCCCCTATTATTCACCTCACCTTTTAATTATTGCACAGAAATCTAATAAAACATAACAAAAGATAATATAAATACGTAGATAAACTACTCTTATTAAGTACGTATATATATCTCGGAGGATGCATTCCACGGTACGTTACTACTGCATTCCAACCCTCACTTGGGACTGTTGATCAGCTGGAGTGTACAAATATAGCCACCCACAGGAGACTGGGTGCTCTAATAATCACAGAAGAGGTCATTGACAATCCTGTCATTGATTGAATGAAGTTTTAAGTAGGAGAGAGAGAGAGAGAGAGAGAGAGAGAGCCCGTAGAGGTTTGTTTACATTGTTCTTCCCCCCTCCCCCCTGTCCATGATAAGCATAGGTGGAAGAGGTAGGGGAAATTTGTTTTGTCTTTTCAGTTATGTACATGCATACTTTATCAATGCATGAACACATATGAAATAACAGCAAAAGTTGATTTAGTGTTCTTACATTGGAGACACACGTTTTTGAGTAATAGTTGTAAATGATGGAGGAGGAGGAGGAGGAGGAGGGAGGGAGGGAGGGAGGGAGAAAA
This sequence comes from Portunus trituberculatus, assembly GCF_017591435.1. NCBI lineage: Eukaryota > Metazoa > Arthropoda > Malacostraca > Decapoda > Portunidae > Portunus > Portunus trituberculatus. The sequence continues at coordinate 14,922,182 of NC_059295.1, forward strand.
GGATGCAGGCGCCATTCACACGTAAACATTAAACATGAATTAAAACTGCACTTTCTTTTAGACTAAAAAAAATAAAAAGGTCAGTAAATGGTGTGAAAATGATAAAAGAACAATTAGCTAGGCGGATATATGACTAAATTGTTCATTTTGGGTTAAAAGCATGACATTTGGCAGAAAGTTAGGCTAGGCCTATATGATGATTTTCAGATATGGGGCCATCATGAACTCTGCCCAGGAGGCGAATGGCAGCCATTTTCCAATATGGCCGCCAGTAAAATGTACATAACCTAATTCAGGGTAATTTTGTCAGCATAACGTGTTTAAAAGTGGATTAAATGCTTTCAGATTAATAAGATATTTATTGGAATTTAATACAAAAAAAGTATAGTGTATTAGAATTTGGGATGAGCAAAAGAAGGCCGAAGGGAGTTTACTGAATGGGGAATTTAGAAATTAAGTAGAAGTCCGAAGAAAAAGACCTAGGAGTAACCATTGTGGATAACATTACAAATTACATTACAAGAATTACAGGAAATGCCTATTCACTTACATAGACGAAGATATGATAAAAAAAACTTAACAACTCTAATATGCCCAAAATTAGAATATGCAGCTACAGTATGGTCACAACAAAAAGAAACCCATAAGGAAACTAGAGAGAATACAGAGGGCAGCAACAAAGCTTCTCCCAAGTTTAAGCGAATAGTCATATGAAGAAAGGCTACGAATACTAGGTCTTACAACCTTAGAACAGAGAAGGGAAAGAGGAAATCTAATAACGGTGTACAGAGTGATGAATGGAGTGGAAAAATTAGATAGAGAAGACTTACTAATCTGGGGACAACAGTGACACAAAAGGCCATGGAAAGAAATTAAGAAAGGACAATTGTAGGAAAGATATCAAGAAGTTCAGCTTTCCACAAATATGTGTAGAGGTGTGGAATGGTTTAGATAAGAGAGTTGTTGAAGCAAGAACAATCAATAAGTTCAAAGCTGTGTTGGATTTTCATAGATATGGAGACGGGACAGCACAACCATATCTCTTTTCCTTTTACATTACAACTAGGTAAATACACACACACACACACATAATGGAACTAGGATGTGCAATATGGTGAGGACAAAGTGGAAATAATGGGAATAACAATCAAAACAGAGGAATTGAAAAAGACAAAAATTATAGTTACATATGTGCCACCTAAGACCAATACATGTGGAACTGAAGGACATTAAGATATGCAAAGAGATGTGATTAAGTGCCTTGATAACATGATAAGAAGAAATGGAAAAATACTTTTAGTTGGAGACTTTAACTGTAAAAAAGTAAACTGGAGAGAGGTGGAAGTAATGGATGAAGCTAGACAGTGGAGTGAGGAGGTGTTACAGTTGACTATGGTTGATACAATGGGTCAATGGGTAGAGGAGTCAACAAGGTACAGGGGAAGAAGAACCATCGTTGCTTGACCTAGTATTCACAAAGAAACCAGAGTCCCCTCCAATCATACAATACCTTAGTCCAATGGGAAGAAGTGATCATGTGACATTAGAGATGCAAATACAGGAGGAGGATGGGATAAGTTACAGAGATGACTACAAAAGAGATTAAATTATGCAAGAGCAGATTTTGAAAAATTAAGGATCTTTTTTGCTGATATTGAGTGGAGAAACATTATGTACATGAAAGACAATACAAGGAAAATATGAAATATACTTACAGAAATATAATGGAGTAAAAATATGTACCTTTTATAGAGTTAAGAAAAAATACATGCTTGGTACAATGCTAGATGCATACAAGCAAAAAGGCAAAAGATAAAGCTTGGAAGAAACTCATAAAACAGAGAAATGACAATAACAGATGGCAGTATAGGGATATGAGAAATGAATATATTAGAGTAAGGAGAGAGGAAGAAAGAAACTTTGAGAAAGATGTAGTGAATAAAAGCAAAGATGAACCCAAACTTTTCTACAAGTTTATAAATGGCAAAATGAAGAACAAGGAAACAATTGAAAAATAATTAAAGAAGGAAGACTTACAAACAGGGAAGAAAATGTGTGAAATAATGAATGAGAGCTTCAAAATGGTGTTCATTGCAGAAGATTTCACAGAACCTAATAGGATATTGCATTGCCAAGAATTACAGGAAATCACAGTGCACAAAGAGGATATTGGAAGTTTATTGGATAAGTTCGATGTCTGAAAAGCAATGGGGCCAGATGGTGTATCAGGCTGGGTGTTAAAAGAATGTAAAGAGCAACTACTGGATCCAATTTGGGAAATAATTACAAGTTCAATAAATGAAGGGAAAGTTCCACTAGAATGGAAGAGAGCCAACGTAATACCAATATTTAAAGGAGGAAAGGCAACTGAACCACTAAACTACAGACCAGTGTCACTTACAAGTGTTTTGGGATGTTGTGTGAAATAATTATCAAAGAAAATGGGTTAAATTTCTAGAAGAGGAGCAAGTCATATCGAACAGACAATTTGGGTTCAGGACAGGGAGGTCATGTGTATCAAACTTATTAAGCTTCTACTTGAGAGTTATTAGAGGACTGGAAAACAGAGACAATTGGGTGGACACAGTATATCTGGATATAAAAAAGGCTTTTGATAATGTTCCTCATGGAAGACTTCTTTGGAAACTAGAGAACATAGGAGGACTGCGAGGAACTTTGCTAGAATGAACAAGAGATTATTTGAAGGATAGGGAGATGAGAACTGTGATCAGAGATACATGCTCATCTTGGGGTAAAGTAACAAGCAGAGTGCCACAAAGGTCAGTGTTAGCTCCCATTATGTTTCAGATTTATGTAAAATGACACTCACATTGGGGTAAACAGTTATATTAATTCATTTATGGATGATGCAAAGCTGCTAAGAGTTATCAAAACTAGGGAGGGCTGTCTGCTGTTACAGGAAGATATAAACAAAATATTTGAGTGGAGTAAGAAGTGGAAATTGGAGTTTAATGCCAAGAAATGTCACATAATGGAGCTAGAAAAGAGCAAAAGAAGACCAGTATGGAACTATTTGATAGGAGAGTAACAAATAATGAAGACTAAAGAGGAAAAAGATCTGGGAGTGATATACAGGAAAATCTGAGCCCAAAAACACATAAGCAAGATATTTGGATTATCATATAAAATTTTGACTAATATAAGAGTGGCATTTCACACACACGCGGTGTGTGTCAATCAGATAAAAGAGAGATATGACAGGAATGGACAAGGAGACAGGTCACAGAAGAGTGTCTAAGCTTGAGCCCTGTAATACAAATAGGTAAATACACATACACACACACACACAAACACACATGTAAACATAGAAGTTGGAAAGCAGGACTGGTTTAACGATAGATGTGAAAAGGCTAGAACAAGAAAAGAGGATGCATGGAAGAGGTGGAGAAGGAAAAGACGGATTAAGCAGTGGGAAAGTTACAAAAGAGCAAGAAATGAATATGTGTTGATTAGAAGAGAAGAAAGAAAGAAACAAGAAAAGGATATAATTGATAAATGTAAAGACCAACCAAGGCTTTTTACAGACATGTGAACAACAACATCAAAAATAGAAAGTATTGAAAGTTTAGAAGTAAATGGAGTATGCAGTGAAGATCCCAGGAAATGGCAGAGGCTATGAATGGATGCTTTCGGAAGGTATTCACAAAGGAGACTGCTTTTGACAAACCACTGGTAATGGAACAGAAAGGGATTATGAAGGAGTTTCAAGTAACTGTGGAGGAGATCAAGAATATGATGGGGAGTTTAGAAGTGAGAAAAGCTGTGGGACCTGATGGGGTATCAGGATGGATTTTAAGAGAATGCAGGGAGCAACTGGCAGAAAAGTTTGTGAAGTAATTGATGCCTCATTAAGGGAAGGTGTAGTGCCCCAAGACTGGAAAAGAGCTAACATTGTCCCAATCTATAAATCAGGTAACAAGAGAGACCCATTGAACTATAGACCAGTGTCACTTACAAGTGTGGTAGCTAAGATGTGTGAGAGGGTGGTGAAGAATAGATGGACAGACTTCTTGGAGAAAATGACATACTTTGTGAGTGTCAATTTGGTTTTAGAAAAGGGCGTTCATGCACGACAAACCTGATATGTTACTATTCGAGGGTGATAGATGTAATACAGGAAAGAGATGGTTGGGCTGATGGAATATATCTGGATTTAAAAAAGGCCTTTGATAAGGTACCACACCGGAGACTGATCTGGAAACTTGAAATGGTAGGAGGAGTGCATGGCAGTTTACTAAAATGGATGGAAGACTTTTGGTAGGAAGAGAAATGAGAACAATAATTAAGGACAGACCATCAGAATGGGGCTTGGTGGAGAGTGGAGTTCCACAGGATCAGTGTTGGCACCAGTAATGTTCGGGTCTACATAAATGACATGGTGGATGGGGTGTCCAGTTATGTGAGCCTATTTGCAGACGATGCAAAATTGTTAAGAAAAGTGAGATGTGACAAAGATTGCGAACTACTCCAGGAAGACTTGGACAGAATATGGAAATGGAGCTGTACATGGCAAATGGAGTTCAACACGACAAAATGCAAGAAAATAGAGTTTGGCAAGAGTGAAAGAAGAATCAGGAGTATGTACAAGATAGGAAATGAAGACATAAAACCAGTCATGAAGAAAAGACCTTGGGGTGACAATTACCAATGACCTATCGCCAGAGAGACATATAAACAAAATAATTGGAGAAGTATTGAACTTATTGAGGAACATAAGAGTGGCGTCAGATATTTAGATGAAGAAATGATGAAGAAAATAATTACTGCAATGATAAGACCGAGGCTTGAATATGCAACAATACAGTGGGCTCCGAACTTAAAGAAACACATAAGGAAACTAGAGAAAGTACAGAGGGCTGCAACAAAATGGTGCCTGACTTAAGAGATTTGACTTATGAAGACAGACTGAAAAGAATGCAACTTCCGACCCTGGAAAACAGAAGAGAAAGGGGAGACCTGATAGCAATATACAGAGTGATGATTGGCATGGAAAAATGGATAGGGAAGATCTGTGTATGTGGAATGAAAGAATGTCGAGAGGGCATGGGAAAAACTAAAATGGCCACTTATAGGAGAGATGTGAAAAATATAGCTTCCTCATAGAAGGGTGGAAGCATGGAATAGTTTAGACGTGGAAGTGGTCAACGCAAGGAATATTCATGATTTTAAGAAAAGCTGGACATTAATAGATATGGAGACGGGACAACACGAGCATAGCTCTTTTCCGTATGTTACAATTAGGTAAATACAATTAGGTAAATACACACACACACACACACACACACACACACACACATGACGTGAGAAAATACAGTTTCCGCATCGTAGCATTGATAAGTGGAATAAACTGAGCAGTGATGTCGTTGACGGTGTGTGTCAATCAGATGAAAGAGATATGACAGGAATGGACAAGGAGACAGGACACAGAGAGCTTAGCTTGGGCCCTGTAATACACAAATAGGTAAATACAAATAACACACACACACACAACAAGGTATTAGATGGACAAAGAAACATGAAATTGATAAGACTATAATGTACAGATTCATATGAGCAGGGATTACAAAAAAAGGAAAAACATAAAGAAGGAGAGAATAAAAATGGCTACAAGAAAGGTTCTAGAATGAAAGGATGACATATGAGGAGACTAAAGGATGGATCTACCAATGGAACAAAGAAGGAGAGAGGGATCTGATACAAGTACCAAGTTGATCAACAGAATAGAAAGTGGCATGAGAAAAGTAGAGAAGAAGACTCAAAACAAGATCGATAGTAAAAAGCTGAGGAAAAAAGATGTCTAAAAATATGAAAAATAAAGTTTCAAAGATGGTTAACAACAGTCTGACTGAAGAAGTGGTGACAGAACTATGTAAGAACTAAAGAAAAATTGGAGTGTAGATATGGAGAGGAGAATAAAAGAGGGTGTAAACTACAATAGGTAAATACAATTAAGTAAATACACACACACACACACACACACACACACACACACACACACACACACACACACACACACACACATACACACACACACACAAACACACAATAGAAATGGAACAGACAGTAGAGAATGGAAAAGAGCTGAGGTGGTTTATATAAAGAGCGAAGGAAGGAAGAACCTTTAAATTACAGAGTATCACTAACTAGTGTAATATGCAAGATGTGTGAAAGAATAATAAAGAAACAATGGATCAAGTTCCTTGAAGACAACAAATTAATATCAAACAGCCAATTGGTTTAGAAAAGACGGTCTGTGTAACTAATTTATTGAGTTTCTATTCTAGAATAGTGTGAGTAGAGTAAGAGAAAGGATGGTGTTGACTGTATTTATTTGATTTAAAGAGGCATTTGACAAAGTGCCACATAAGATTATTATGGAAGTTAGAGGAGAAGGGTGGCAAAAGGAAGCACATTGAGATGGATAGAAAATATTTGAGGGGAGAGAAATAAGGATGGTAAAGATATGAAGTCCAAAGCAGTAGAAAGGAGTGACAGGGTCAGTATTGACCAATATTTTCCTCATTTATATTAACGACATGCCAGAAGGAGTGAACAGTTACACAAATGTTTGCAGATCGAAACTGTGCAGAGTAATAAAGCAAAAAGAGATTGTGAATGCAAGAAGACCTAAATAAGATATGGAATGGAGCAAAATGAAATGAATTCAATGTGAACAAAAGCCATGTTCAATAAAGAGTGAAAGACATGTGGAATCAGATTATACATCCATCTGATAGGGAGCAGTTCCTGGCTCAGTGAATACATCCTTTCTTTGGGGAAACTCCTGTTCTTTGTCTACATACACATTTATAATTTCTTTAAGAAAATGGACAGTGTTTGTAAATCAAATTTCATAAATATTCATTCTTCTTCGATCCTTGGTGATAAATTTAGTGGAAATATATATCTGACAAGAATTTGGAAACTATTACACAAAAGTTGTTTTCTAAACACAACAAATAGATTTGTGTGTGTGTGTGTTGTGGAAGATAGATATAAAAATGGAATGGTGAAGAAACATGGATTGGTAGGGAAAATAATGAGTTTTTACATTATAAGAGTATTCAGTGTTGTGCTTGTCTGTAAGAAGAATAAGAAGATAGAATAACATGAGAAGAAATGAACATCTTTTACAAAGAAGACCTATAAAGATGCGATAAACATAAGGAAAATGAGATAGAGATGTTTTAAAACTAGAGAAAATGATAAAGTTTCTTTGTGAGAAAATATCAAGAAAGAAATTGAGTAAAATAGAAGACAAAATAAGAAGAGAGTGGGAAATTAAACAGGATATTTTAAAGATTTAAAGATACCATAAGACAGGTATATTTCAATTAAGTATAACAAGAAGAAACTTTTGGACACCATGCACCATAAAACAGAAGTGGGACAACATTGTCTGCTCAGTAAAGGCACTGATCAAACAGATTAAGTATTGAGAAAAGGGAAAATGATTGGTGAGTCTGATGAAGAGTAAGAAAATAAGATGACAAAATATCCAATTTTGTGAAATATGTGAGATAAGATTCTTGAAATCAGAGTGAAGAGTTCTGTAGTTAAATGTGTGAATAACAAAAAGAAAATATAAAAAAAAAACATAAAAAGGATATAAAAAAAAAGATATATTATACAACTATAGATATATATAAATATATATATATATTTATATATATATAAATATATATAATAAATACTATATAAATATAAAAAACAAAAACAATGAAAAAAAAAATAAAAATATTACAAATTATAATTTTTAAAAAAAAAAAAAACTATTTACAAAAAAGAGTTAGATAAACAATAATTTTTTTTTTTCATAAACAATAATTTAACAAACAATATTTAAAATAAAACTAACATATAAAACATTGTTGAAAAAAGAAAAAAAAGAATAAAATAAAAATGGAAAAAAAAAAAAAGTTAAAATATAAAAAAAAAAAAATGAGTAAAAAAAAAAAAAAAAAAAAAAAAAAAAAAAATAAAAAAAAACAAAAAAAAAAAAAAAAAAAAAAAAAAAAAAAAAAAAAGTGAGAAAAAAAAAATAAAAGTAAAAAAAATAAAAAAAAAAAAAAAAAAAAAAAAAAAAAAACTTAGTATTAAACATATTATTAAAATCAAGGAATAATTTCTTATTATTGTTTTGAGAATATGAAGATAGAAATATAAAAATTTTCTTATACATATACAAAAAAAAAAATAAATAATAAAAAAAAAAAAAAGAAAGAAAAAAAAAAAAAAAAAAACAAAAAAAAAAAAAAATAAAAAAAAAAAAAAAAAAAAAAAAAAAAAAAAAAAAAAAAATGTATTAAAAAAAAGTAAAAAAAAAATATGTAAAAAAATTAAAAACAAAATATTATTTTTTGTTGAAAAAATAAAAAAAAAAAAAAAAAAAATGTTAATATTATTAGTGAAAAATTGTATAAATTTAATGGTAAAAAAATAAAAAAAAAAAAAAAAAAAAAAAAAAAAAAAAAATGTGGAAAAAAAAAAAAAAAAAAAAAAAAAAAAAAAAAAAAAAAAAAAAAAAAAAGAGAAAAAAAAAAACACAAAAAAAAAAAAGTCATCCTTGTTCACACCTTATCAATATTTTCCTTATTATTTAACAATTAATATATTGTCTATCAATACATATTAATATTATTATGAAAAAAAAACAAAAAAAAAAAATGGTGTAATACTGAAGACACCAATAATTTATTTTATTAATATTATTTTATTCATATATTTTTTTATATATTTGACATTATTTATATGATATTTTTTTTTTTTTTTTTTATTTATATTCTATTTTTTTACTTTTTTTTTTAACATATTTTTCTCAATTTTTATTATTATCAAATTCCTAATGTTTTCAAAAATATTTCTGTATTATTTCCTCTATTATTCTATATATCTTTTCTAATATTATTTTAAAAAAAACATATTTTGCTTAAACTTCTTGTTATTTGCACTCTCTATTGGAACTATTCAATTAATATTATTCACACACTATTCACACACAAAAAACAAAATAATTCAAACAATTTTATTTTTTCCTATGTTGAAATCCTTTATTGTAATATATTATTTTAATATTATTATATTTATTATTATTATATATTTTATTATTATATATTTTTACATATATTTTTTTTTTTTTTTTTACATTTATAAAATTTTTATTTTTCATATTTTATTTTTTTTACTTTTACACTAAATTTTTTTTTGACTTATTGCAAAATTTGACATATTTTTATATATTATTACATATTTTTATATTATATATATATTATATATTTTTTTCTTTTCAACTTTATTTTATATATTTCTTTTTTTATCATATTAATGTTTTTTTTTTTTTACTAAATATTTTTTCTTATTCCTTTTTTAATAACCCACAATATTCTATTTTTTTTCACTACATATAAATATTATTTTATTAATATTTTTTATTTTATTAATTTTTTTATTTTTTGCTCACTTGTATTGTCTTACACTTTATTTTTTATTTCCTTTTTTCTATATATGGAAATACAAAAGAGAGACAGACATCTTCAAAACCAAAAAATCTAACCCTCAAAAACTGCATAAAAAAACATATTCAAAATAATTCAAAACAAATGTATTGTAAAAAAAATATCATGTTTAAACTGAACAAAAAAAAATCAAAACTTATTTGAAAAAAAAAAAAAAGAAAAAAATGTGTGTGTGTGTGTGTGTGTGTGTGTGTGTGTGTGTATTTACCTAATTGTATTTACCTAATTGTAACATACGGAAAAGAGCTATGCTCGTGTTGTCCCGCTCCATATCTATTAATGTCCAGCTTTTTCTTAAAATCATGAATATTCCTTGCTGACCACTTCCACGCCTAAACTATTCCATGCTTCCACCCTTCTATGAGGGAAGCTATATTTTTCACATCTCTCCTATAAGTGGCCATTTTAGTTTTTTCCCATGCCCTCTCGACATTCTTTCATTCCACATACACAGATCTTCCCTATCCATTTTTTCCATGCCAATCATCACTCTGTATATTGCTATCAGGTCTCCCTTTCTTCTGTTTTCCAGGGTCGGAAGTTGCATTCTTTTCAGTCTGTCTTCATAAGTCAAATCTCTTAAGTCAGGCACCATTTTGTTGCAGCCCTCTGTACTTTCTCTAGTTTCCTTATGTGTTTCTTAAGTTCGAGCCCACTGTATTGTTGCATATTCAAGCCTCGGTCTTATCATTGCAGTAATTATTTTCTTCATCATTTCTTCATCTAAATATACGAACGCCACTCTTATGTTCCTCAATAAGTTCAATACTTCTCCAATTATTTTGTTTATATGTCTCTCTGGCGATAGGTCATTGGTAATTGTCACCCCAAGGTCTTTTTCTTCATGACTGGTTTTTATGTCTTCATTTCCTATCTTGTACATACTCCTGATTCTTCTTTCACTCTTGCCAAACTCTATTTTCTTGCATTTTGTCGTGTTGAACTCCATTTGCCATGTACAGCTCCATTTCCATATTCTGTCCAAGTCTTCCTGGAGTAGTTCGCAATCTTTGTCACATCTCACTTTTCTTAACAATTTTGCATCGCCTGCAAATAGGCTCACATAACTGGACACCCCATCCACCATGTCATTTATGTAGACCGCGAACATTACTGGTGCCAACACTGATCCCTGTGGAACTCCACTCTCCACCAAGCCCCATTCTGATGGTCTGTCCTTAATTATTGTTCTCATTTCTCTTCCTACCAAAAAGTCTTCCATCCATTTTAGTAAACTGCCATGCACTCCTCCTACCATTTCAAGTTTCCAGATCAGTCTCCGTGTGGTACCTTATCAAAGGCCTTTTTAAATCCAGATATATTCCATCAGCCCAACCATCTCTTTCCTGTATTACATCTATCACCCTCGAATAGTAACATATCAGGTTTGTCGTGCATGAACGCCCTTTTCTAAAACCAAATTGACACTCACAAAGTATGTCATTTTTCTCCAAGAAGTCTGTCCATCTATTCTTCACCACCCTCTCACACATCTTAGCTACCACACTTGTAAGTGACACTGGTCTATAGTTCAATGGGTCTCTTGTTACCTGATTTATAGATTGGGACAATGTTAGCTCTTTTCCAGTCTTGGGGCACTACACCTTCCCTTAATGAGGCATCAATTACTTCACAAACTTTTTCTGCCAGTTGCTCCCTGCATTCTCTTAAAATCCATCCTGATACCCCATCAGGTCCCACAGCTTTTCTCACTTCTAAACTCCCCATCATATTCTTGATCTCCTCCACAGTTACTTGAAACTCCTTCATAATCCCTTTCTGTTCCATTACCAGTGGTTTGTCAAAAGCAGTCTCCTTTGTGAATACCTTCCGAAAGCATCCATTCATAGCCTCTGCCATTTCCTGGGATCTTCACTGCATACCCATTTACTTCTAAACTTTCAATACTTTCTATTTTTGATGTTGTTGTTCACATGTCTGTAAAAAGCCTTGGTTGGTCTTTACATTTATCAATTATATCCTTTTCTTGTTTCTTTCTTTCTTCTCTTCTAATCAACACATATTCATTTCTTGCTCTTTTGTAACTTTCCCACTGCTTAATCCGTCTTTTCCTTCTCCACCTCTTCCATGCATCCTCTTTTCTTGTTCTAGCCTTTTCACATCTATCGTTAAACCAGTCCTGCTTTCCAACTTCTATGTTGTCTTATTGGTACAAATTTTTTCTCACCTTCTTTGTATATTTTTATAAATTCCTTCCACTTTTCATTTGCTCCTTAGCACTCTTGAATTTCATCCAATTTGTCTCTTGAAAGAATTTCTTTAGGTTTCCAAAATCTGTCTTGGCATAATTCCATCTTCCCACTTTATATTCTTCATTTCTTCTAGATTTCTTCATCTATCACCTTGAACTCCAAAACTGCATGATCACTCTTGCTAAAGGGCACTCCACCCTCATCTCCTCAATGACCATTGGCTCTGTACTAAAGACCAAGTCCAGTCTTGACGATGCTCCTCTCCTCCAAACCTAGTATCTTCTTTGACCCACTGAGTTAACACATTTTCCATTGCCAGTGTCAATAGTGTATTTCCCATGTTGTCTCTGATCCTTCCATTGACCAGTCCTCCCAACACACCTCTTTACAATTAAAATCTCCCATCATTATAGTTCGTTCACAGCCACCCAACATTTCTTCCAGACATGTTCCTGTATCACTTATCATTTCTTCATATTCCTGTACTGACCATGCATTTGTCTTAGGTGGTACGTACACCACTATGTAGTGCCTCTTTTTCCTTCATTAGTTTCTGCTCTGATCTTTAGCACTTCTGCCTTTCCCATACCTTCTTTCACTTGATCCACCTTTATATCTTTTTAACCAGCAACATCACTCCTCCTCCCATCTTACCTACTCTATTTCTTTTCCAAACATTATATTTCCTATGAAACTGACCTGATTGTACATTGGCCACATACTATTGATGGTAAAAGTGGGCTCATTTTATCATGCATATAATTCACATATAATCACCATAAAATTTTGAAGAAAATTATCCATTTTGAAAAGCTGTCAGTAAATATCAGGAATTTGACTTTTGCGGTTAAGTAACTTAACATATTTCCTGGTTACCACTTTTGCCCAGGAAAGTAGTTCCTTGGGGCAAATATGCAGCTGCATTTTTTTTCTGTAACTTGAAAAGGTAGAAGCTTTGGAAGCTTTTTGAGCTTGATAGTCTTGAACAGCTCTCATGATTATGGATATCCTCAGCTATATCAAAATTACACTCTTTCAACCAGAACTTCAGCTTGGAATAGAAGGGAGAAATTGCTCGGAGTTTGTGCTAACATGTTAGATGGGAAATTAGACTTTATTTTAGGAGCCAGGAATTGGTGAACAACATTTGATTTGTTGGTGATTTATACATTGTGATGAGGAATAAGCCAGCCTGCTATTCAACTGTTTGAATGTTTGTAGCAGATGCTCTCTCTCTCTATGAGTCTTTTCAAAACCTCACTGTAAAACATTCCTCTGACATTGACCTGAACAAATACTTGGTGAACAATCTTCTGAGTGTCAAAGAAAATGATGAACATAAGTGAGACATTACAGTGAACTTGATGCACTTTTCTCCTCTCAATGAATAACATGTTTAGTGGAACAATTACTGTCTTGTTTCAAGGTCATAAACATGCCCATGATGGCTTGTTAAGGTGAAGTTTCAGTAGTTTGATATTAGTTCCATCACTCTTCATATAAATTTTGTAACTTTGTGTATCATGTTGAAAAGTAAAAAAAATAGTGAATTTTCTTATAAAACAGCCCTATATTACAAGCCTCATGGATACTTTTCTCACATCTTGATTGTCATTATGATGAGTCTCAAAGGATAATGCTTGCTCCAGCTAGTAACAGGAGGCCAAGCTGTATTTTATGTAATGCTTCCACAATCCAGATTCTTGAATTTTTGGTAGCCCTTTTTATAAAATGTTTCCTTAACTTTACATTTTCAAGTTTTCTATTTATTTTGTTTCAACAGGAAAATACTTCCTTTACTTGATGGAGAATTTTTCAATTGGTGAAATGGACCATAAATGCTTCTACCCAAGTGGATTAGTGGACCCTTTCAATCTGAAAGTTGATGCACAGAAACAAGGAAGCCAAACTCATGCAGAGAAAGCTAAGTAAGTATGATGGATTTCCTGGATCTTGCCCATAGAGATGTAGCTAATATCCACATACACAGAATATCCACATAATTCTTAG
>NC_059295.1:14938440-14993440 GCF_017591435.1 Portunus trituberculatus
TAGCTTTCTAGAATGCAGTGTTGGAGTTTGAATTGAGTTGGAAAGAGATGTTTTACATGGTTTTAAAAGAAATATGTTAATAGTAAATATTAAGACCAGATAGCATGAGCTTATATTTCTCTTATAAACCTTGAACTGGGAGATGAAGGAAAAACAATTTTACAGAGAGGTCTATGCTCATGCTGAATCTCTGTTTGCGGAGTCAGCCTGCTCATCCATTTTTGTCTTTTTTTCCCATGGTCCTAATTGTCTTCTGAGATCCTCTGGCATGTTGTATCTATTTAATGTCTCCTCTCGACCTGCACCTCTCCATCTTTTTCTGGGTCTTCCCCTCAGTCTATTACTGTCTGTTGCCCCTTTCTAATCTTCTTTTAAGTTTTTTGTAAATCATCTCAAGTTGTCCCATTCACCTTAAATGAGCTGGGTGTATTTTATTTTATTTTTTTTTCAACACTGAAACAACTTGCAAAATTTTCTCTAATTTTATTATCTCTGATTTTATCTCATGTCTTTCCTGTAATCAGTCATGAAACTCTCTCCTCTGCTGTTTGTATTCTACTTCTCTCCTTTCTGTTGCACATATTTCTGAGTTGTACATCACAGATTTTGAGTGGAACATAATCTTCCTGACTGTTAGAGGGAGATGTGCACCTGTGAGCAGTGGATATAATGCTCTTGTTGATCAAGTATATTGCATTATTCTTTTGGTTATTTCTTGTTTATTTATTTGCTTTTTATGTACATAAACTTTTTAAGTATATAATTTCTTTGACGTATTTGACTGTCTCCCTGTATTTCTACCAAAGAGTTGTCATTTTCCCCTCTGCACACTTTCCTTATTTCATTTTTTTTCCACATTCATCTTTAAACCTACATTTGTCAGGAGCTCATCTTCAAGTTTAGGCTCTTGTCACTCCATACAGATATATCATCTGTGTATACCATTGTGTCTCCTATGTTCCCTTTTATAACACTTCTTTACTTCATTCAAATAAGGAATAAAGAAAAATTATTTAATTATTCTTTTTTTTTTATACATATTATGGGAAAGTAGGTTGTTGCTATGATGTTGACAGTGATAATTGAAAAAATGACAAGTTAATTACTTTAACTTTTTTTTGCCAGTGTACTTGTAGGAATTGGTGACAAGCGTACTGAGTATAAAGAAGTCACTTGCTCAATTGGAGAAATAACTGCAGGTGAAGAGATTATTGTGTCACTCAGATCCAGATTGGTGTTGCGAACTCTAAAAGAGGTATGTATTTAAGGAAAAAATTTTTATAATAAAAATCTTCACTTGCTTTTTAAATCATTGCATACATCACTAAATTTAACGTACATCTAAGTACTTACTTCTTTGTTGTGTCCTTTTATAACTATTAATGTGGATTTGATATCCTATTTCTGTTAAAAATGGTAAATATCTTAAAGAACAGAATAATCATAGAATATTGTGTGCTTTTATAACTGTACTAATGTGGATTTAATTTCCTATTTCTGTTAATAATGGTATCATAGAGTACAATGATCACTCAGCATTATTGAAATATATTCTCTATTGTTTTATCAAACAAGTTGATTTGGCATCATAAGAATTTATCAACAATCATTGCCACCATACTGCAGATTACTGTTGTACATCTACCTTAATTGTTCTTGGAATCAGACTTGGAAATGCTCCAGAAATATTTTCCTTTTTCATTTGAATATGATTTGATAAGAATAAAATAACTGAAAGCTGGAAATGCAGAAGGATATTCATACATGTTAGATTTGTGACTGCAATTTTGTTACTGTACATTATTAAGCTTTGACCATAAAGCTTATGTCTGCATGACTCTTATGCAGCTTGAACTGGGCACAGCTGTGAAGAATGCATCATCCTTTATGGACCTTCAGATCACCAAAATGCCCCTCAGCCATGACCTGCCGCCTCCATCAAGTTCTACCATCGACACAAAAATTTCATATCAGAATGAGAATCCAGATGCAACGGTATGTTTTCCTTTAACTTCTTCACTATGGGCAACAGAAAACAGCTCCTGGCACCATATCCGGGCTTGATGGGGGTGGGGATATACCTGACTCAGAGGCAGCTAGCTCTCTCTCTCTCTCTCTCTCTCTCTCTCTCTCTCTCTCTCTCTCTCTCTCTCTCTCTCTCTCTCTCTCTCTCTCTCTCTCTCTCTCTCTCTCTCTCTCTCTCTCTCTCTCTCTCTCTCTCTCTCTCTCTCTCTCTCTCTCTCTCTCTCTCTTTAAAACACTTTAAACACTTTATTATATTTGTCTGTAATACACTTATAAGTTTATGGTACAATAAATTTGGAAGACAAACAGCCCCTTTTTTAAGCAGAAGCTTTTTGGGCACACTTAATATCTACTAAATACTGTAATACTTAACTAAGCTAAACTAAAAACCTAACTGAAGATAATGCAAAAAATAGTATTGGAAAAACAAAGGACTTGGGGATAACTGACATTAAGAGAACAGGAAGGAAAGGGAAGAAAAAAAAAAAAAAAAATTTTACATGAAAAATGGAATCTGAATTGTAAATAAAGAAATATGTTTTGTGAATAATTAAACAGACAAAAATGCTAGAGGATATAAACTATTTTGATTACAACAAGAAAATAAAGGATATAGACTATTTTGATTACAATACTACTGTAAATAATAAAATACATATGTATTACTTAAAAAGACTGAAAGACAGTTTATTCAGAAAATTATGATAAAAAACTAAAGGATATAGACTATTTTTATTACAATACTAATTAATAAAATAAATATGTATTACTTAAAAAAGACTGAACGACAGCTATTTATAAACTTACAAAATGTGTCAGTATAGAGACAATAAATATTCTTTTAGTTTTCTCGTAAAGATGTTTATGTTTATTGAGTTTTTACATATGTTGGAGTGCTATTCCATATTTTGGGACCTTTGAACATTAGAGAGTGTTGGTAGAGAGTTAAACTGTGATGAGGAATCTGTAGAGAATGTCTGTAGCGTGTGGAGTGGTTATGGGTTTGAGTCAGAGTACTGTTACTGCTGGAATTTATCTGTTTGAACATATAAGATGCAATAGAGAAGTTTGATAGATCAGAGAGTTTAAGGATTTTCATGGATTTGAAGAGTGGAGGTGTGTGTTGGAGGAAGTCATTATTTGTCATGATTCTAATTATTTTTTTATGGAGAGTATTTAGATTATGTAGATGATATAGGTAGGTAGTGAACCAAATCGGATTACAGTAGGTTAGGTGTGGGAATATGTGGGCATAATACATAATTTTTATAATTTTTAGTGGTACAAAGTTTTTCATTTTCAGTAATAGAGCAATTGACCGTGATAATTTAAGGCAAAGGTTTGATATGTGATATTTAAAAGTAAGATTATTGTTAAATGTGACTCCAAGAAATTTCATCATAGAAACCTGAGTGATCTCTCTCTCTCTCTCTCTCTCTCTCTAGAAATAATGATGATAAATGATTTTTCATAATAGGTACATAAAATAAGAAATAAACCCACACATTTTATAGGGAAAAAATTATAGCTTGTTTTCTCAAGGCGATTTTCTGAAAATGACAAATGATAGAAAACGTTAATTTTCATGGTAAACTAATCTATTGGTACCATAAAAGAAAATAAGAAAATAAAATAATAATTTCCAGCATGGCACATCAGTACTTATATCCTGATATAAGAGTCATACCCCCTTTGTAATAATGATAAAAGTCAAGTATGTCATCGTATCATACACAGCCTACATTCTGAAAGATCTCATATAGTATCCAGGGAAAAAAAAAACACCATCTTAGCCTCATTTTCTCTCCAAAGTTGGATGTTGCATCTATGTGTGCAAAGACTTAAATTGCTTGTGCCCACATTCTTGATTCTTCCGAGTTTTTACCATCTGGTTTTGACTCAATAGTCACTCTCTTACTAAATTTATCTGTGCTGTCTATCTCTCTCCTAACTCCTCTAACTATAGTAATTTTTTTTACTATTTAATTTCCAAAGTGAAGCACATACTATCCCTCTATCTTTTGTGGAGACCTCTATCCTTGGAGATTTCAATGTTCACCACCAGCCTTGGCTTTCCTCTCCCTTCACTGACCATCCTGGTAAACTAGCCTTCAACTTTGCTATCCTCCATGACCTTGAGCAACTGGTGTAACACCTTACTCATGTTCCTGACCGTCTTGGAGATACAGCCAACATTCTCGATTTTTTCTTTACCTCTAATACTTATGCTTGTGCTGTTGCCCTATCTTCTCCCTTGGGCGCTTCCGATTACAATCTCGTGTCTGTATCTTGTCCTATTTCTTCAATCCAGGATCCCCAAGGTGGAGGTGCCTCTGGCATTTTGCTTCAGCCAGCTGGGGGCACCTGAGGAGGTATCATGATGATTTTCCCTTGGATGATTACAGTTTCCATGTCAGAGACCCCATCTCTTTGTACTGAATGTATAACAGAGGTGATTATGTCTGGCATTGAGACATACTCTCCTCACTATTTTTGTCAACCTAAACCTTCTAAACCTTGGTTTAACACAGTCTGTTCTCATGCTATACATGATAGAGAGGTTGCCCACAAAAGTTACTTGAGCCTTCCATCACTTGAATCTCGTGCACTTTATATTTCTGCCCGGAAGTCAAGTCTGTACTTCAACTTGTCAAGCACTCCTTCATAAAGAGAAAATGTTGAAATCATTCAAACTCCAACTCCTTTTGTGACTTCTGGCATCTGGCCAAAAACATCTCCAATAACTTTACTTTTTCATCTTTCATTCCTTTATTTCATCCTGAACAACTACCATCACATTTGTCTCTAAAGCGGAACACAATCTCTCAAACCTTTGCTAACAACACCTTGGATGATTCTGGGCTTGTACCTCCCTCTCCTCTCTCTGACTATTTCATGCCAAAGCTCTTCATAATGATGTTTTCCATGCCCTCACTGGCCTAACCCCTCCAAAGGCTTATGGACCTGATGGAGTCCCTCCTATTGTTCTCAAAAACTGTGCTTTCATACTTGCACCTTGCCTGGCCAAATTCTTTCAATTATGTCTATCGACTTTTACCTTTCCTTCATGCTGGAAGTTTGCCTACATTCATTCCGTTCCTAAAAAAGATGACCATTTTAATCCCTCAAACTACTGCCTTGTAGCTATAATTTCTTGCTTATTTAAAGTTTTTAATCTATCCTCAATAGGAAGATTCTCAAACATCTGTCACTTCACATTCTTCTCTCTGATTGCCAGCATGGCTTCCGTCAAGGTTGCTCTACTGGTGATCTTGGGGCTTTCCTTACCGAGTCTTGGTCATCTTTTTTAAAGGTTTCAGTAAAAGTTTTGCTGTTGCATTAGACATGTGAAAAGCTTTTGATACAGTCTGGCACAAAGCTTTGATTTCAAAACTACCCTCCTACGGTTTCTATCCTTCTCTCTGCAACTTTATCTCAAGTTTCCTTTCCAACAGTTCTATTGCAGCCATGGTAAACACCCACTGTTCTTCTCCTAAATTCATTAACAGTGGTGTTCCTCAGGGTTCTGTCCTATCACCCACCCTCTTTCTGTTATTCATTAATGACCTTCTTAACCGAACTTCTTGCTCTATTCACTCCTACACTGATGATACCACTTTATACTTTTCCATGTGTTTTCATAGATGAAGTATACTAAGGTACATATATATATATTACACACACAGGCAACGAAGGTTCACACAACGAAATTTCGCTACAACGAAGGTTTCCTTTTACTACCAGCTACTCGTTTAACGAACATCTTTAGAATACACCAGCGCCTCTCATGGACAAAACGTGCACCATTCACTCCCCCTAGTTCAAAACAATAACAGCATCAGCAGCAACTCGTCTTCCCTCGCTCTACATGCCACCAAAACGCCCTGCAATGTCGCCTAGCATTGCTAAGAAAACCAGGAAGTCTCTTACTCTCAAAGTGAAGCTGGATATTATTCATAGACACGAGAGAGGCGAGAAAACTAATAGCATTGCTTCCCACCATGGCTTGACTCCATCTACTGTCTACCATTTTCAAGTCAGCAGACTATTAAGAAGGCTGGTGAGATCATATCTTCCTTGTAAGCTAAAAAGAACCACCTGAACTCGTGACTATGCAATGGATAAAATGGAAAGCATTGTGGAAATGTGGTACATAAGTTTTATATGCAGTACAATGATGTACCCTTTTGTTTACATTCCACATGTTGCCAGCTAGCATATTTCCCACTCCACTCTCCCTCCCTTCATAAATTTAAGATCATCAACATTATAAAGTTACTTACATACATATATTAGTGTACATTATAATGACTTAGTCTTAAAGTAAACTGCTTAAATGTTTAACTTCATAATTTTTACTTTCATTAATCCTTTCACTGTACTATGATGCACTCTCGCTTTGTTTACTCTCAATGGAAGCTCAAGTCAGGGGTCAAACTTGTTATAATTGGTTCGCTTAACGAAGGTTGTTTTAGTAACGTAACCCCTTCGTTAAGCGGGGGTTGCCTGTATATATATTGAAATAATAATTCTGATGATGACCTTCAGGTACCTGTATGGGTGTACATAGTGTCAGTATTGGGTGGCCTTCTCCTGCTGGGCATCATTGTTGTGATCTTGTGGAAGGTAAGTTTGGCTGCAAAAGTGTACTGTATTTTTTATCAAGTCAAGGATATACATAATTTATTACATGCATTTATATTGTCAAATGATATAAGTAAGTACTTACTAACTCTTATGTGGAAATTTAACGTTTATTTCTTCAGAAAATTATGCAGCATTGATGCTTTCAGTTTAATTAAAATTTTTCATATTTTTATAAAAAACACTTAATTTCTAGTGTGGATTCTTCAAACGTAACCGCACGCAGACTCCAGATAATGTGGTGAGTTTGTAACACAAATTTGTGTTTTCTTTTTGTTTTCAAGTTTGAAAGTGAAAAATTAATATTAAAGAAAATATCAATTTACTCATCATTAGACTGTTATTTTTGAGACAGGAGTATTACATTAGTAATAATTCTTTAGTACAGAAGGCTTTTCTCAAACTGCCATCAAACTATCTTGTAAGTAATAGATATTCTATAACAAGGAAACATGATAAAAAAGAAAATCTAGCTTAAACAAAGAACAGGTTCAGTCCACCAGAAATAACTAGAAATGCATGCCAAAATTAATTATTTTACCAGAATGACTCATAAACCAGCAAAGACATGCCCTGAAGCTGTATTCATATAATTCAGTTTCTTGCTGTGGATGTGTTTGGCAAAATATTGTGAACTGCATTTATTTACAGAGTATTTCTGTGTAACCAGTTATAGATCGAAATCATGGTAAATCATCAAAGTGCTAGATGCATGCATTGTGTTGAATTGCCAAGTGTGATAACTAGCCATGGTACTGTTGAGTATATCATATGATATACAAAGAGAGAATGGTCAGTCTGTCTTGTCTGGCAATTCACTGTTTGGTCTGTTTCCCACTTCTGTTGGCCAACAAAGTGAGCATCTGAGAGACTGAGAGGAAACACAGTCTTTACTTACAGTTATTGCATTTGCCAAATAAAGCAGGTAGATTGTATTGTCTCTGAATGACAGCAAATGCTGTTTTTTAACTAAACAATAAACAAAAATATGCCAATATGACCACTAAACCAATATCATTACTGTATTTCAAAGAGGAGCAGACATTTATTTATTTATTTACTTATTAATTCTTTATACTTTTGATTGGTTATTCAGTTGATGGACTTGTCTTTTAGTCTCATAGTTAGCAGGTTGTCTTTTATAGTCTCATAGTTAGCAGATTGTCTTTTAGTCTCAGTTAGCAGAATGCTGCCAATTTGGTTGACTGATTTTTTCAATCGTTACATCTGTATGTGGCTGTTACTCAGTTTTATTCTTTACTTTATCAATACCACAAATGAAATACTTCACCAAGAAACCAATGAACAGGATATGATGGTATATACAAAAAATTCCACAAATGGCTTGTATTTAGTTACACTTTTATGGCAATTGCTGGTAACCAAAACGGTAATACCAAACCAGGAAATCATAAGATATTTTTTTCTAGATTCAGCCAGATTAATGATTAAAGCAGAATACAGATTGGTAAGTCAATGATAGGTGACCTGAATGCATGCTGTTTGAGAGAAAAAAATAAATATGGTATGGTAGATGGAAAGTGGATTTAAGGGAGTAATTTGTATATACATAAATATAAATAAAATAATTGTGTTAGGTGTTAGCCAAGTATTTATTTGAACATTGATTGAATTTGTAGGTTATCATTAGCAATGTGCAAAATACTTTTACATAATATATTGTAATGTCATTTCTTTATATCTTTTTGTATTACTTTTCTTTAGTAAATCTAATTTAATATTTACTATGTTCCTTTTCAGACTCTGATTTATCCTGATGAATATTATTCCTAATATTTCATTCCTTGTGATTTTTCTTTTACACTTTTCAAATAGGGTTTTAATGTAAGTTTCAAGGACAGTTTCTGTGGCACTGGATGACTCCTGCTTGTCTTGATGCTTGATTAACATGGATGTGACTTGCATATTCTGCACAATTTTGAGGCAGCACTTAGGCTCTACACAACAGAAAATACAGTGGTATTTTGGGTTACATCCTTAATCCGTTCCTTGACTTAGGTGCAACTTGATTTGGGTACAAGTCAGATCTTTATTTCCACTGTGGGTAAATCCTTGAAATAAGTTTGATATGAACCTGTTGAAAAGCCTCACCGTAAACAAACTAAAAATCCCAAGCCCCCCTGTGGTTCTTTTAGTGATCCACACTGCACATCTGCATTTTCTCAATAGTTTTTCTCAGTAGCAAAACATCTAATCATCAAATCATCAAATCTATAAACTTCATTACTATGGTGTACTTATTGTTGCCTTTAATAAATCTTTTTCCTTTAGGGTTTGTGTGCAGAAAAGTCTTCAGAGTTTGTCAATGTTAAATTATGAATAATCTATCCACATCTAGTTTGCATTACATTAGTAGCATTTTTTTTCTTTTTTTAGATAAAGTTCAAGAACCATATAGGTATATGTAATAAAGATATAGAAAAATAATATTTGAAAAATATGATAATTTACTACATGGGCAGTTTTACAACCAGAAAAAAAAAATTAAGATGAAGTAGACAAAAATCAGGGAGTTAGCTTAGAGACCAAATATTTTAAAGCTCAAAAGTCGGCCAGAATCCTATTATGGATTATCTATCAGCAAGCAACAAGGCACAAACAGTATCAATTAGATCTCAGATTATTGCTACTAACCAGTTGCACTAAGCAGCTGTAGATCAACTGTAGATGACTGCCACTAATCCTGATAGAGATGACAAATTACTTTTCTGGCTCTAATCCCTCATATCTGGAATTTGTCATTTCTTTCTTGAAGCACACTCATATTGTTGTTGACCATCTTTTTGGTATCCATTTTTCATTTCTCCTGACCTTAACATCCACATCTCTCTCGGTACTAACATTTTCACAGGCTAAAAGTGAAGAGGAACATTTGACAGAGGAAGGGAAGACAGAGCAGGATATGGCACCAGAAGAGGAGGAACAAGAACACATTAAGACACCTGTCAGCCCTATGCTGAAAGAAACTGAAAGTGCAGCTGCAGATTTTGAGTTCTTAAGAGCATGATACTTATTCATGGTGCACGTTGGTGATCAGTGCAAAAATCACTGTCATTTTCATGTATGTTTTATTTGCAAATTGTAATTTGGGACTAGTTCTCATTCAGAATCTACTTTCTCAGTTTCTCTATAAAACTTAATTAAATTAATTATACGTAGTATTTTTCAAGGTTTATTATTGATGTTACTTGTCAAAGTTTCTCATTGGATGAAATTTGATGTCCTTAGGTAAATCTGAAATGTGAAAGTTTTGATAAAATAAGGGATAGAAAATTTGGATCTTTGCAACTAAGGCAATAATTATTAACATCTTTTTTATTTTGTCGTAATTTTCTTTGATTTTGTTTTCTGTTTTTGGCAACTGTATCAGCTGATGGTCCTTTTCAAAGAAATCACCAATTCTAATACAAATGCAATTGTAATGAAGCTGCTTCAATAGAAACCATCAATAACTTTTACTGAGAACTAGGCATACAGTTAGTTAACCATGCATAAGTCAGACAAATTTTGGGGAAGGCCAATCCAAGTTATCACACACATGCACAGCCAGCTGTGTAAACACTGACTTTGGTGATGGCAATGCCGTGGCACGCACACCTTTTTCACATCTTAAAGAACTTGGACAACTTCTCAAATGACTTGGATGATATAAGAGCTATTAGGTGTATTTTAGCCAGTATATAAGCTGAGTGGCTTAAAATTACTCAATCAAAGGCAAAAAAAATGCCTACTGGTGCACTCGGGATAGAAAGTGGAAAAAAATCATGAGCGTCTGACTTACCTGATATCCAGCTTATCTGGATTCAACTTAGCAGGGCTTACTATACTTTAAACTGGTATAGCTACGTCCTTAAAAAGCTTCTAGATTGAAAAGACACCATGTTAGCAGCCAGAAACAGGTCACAATCAGAACTTTTAGCAAATGCCACAAATACATCCATCTGAAGTTTCTCCTAGAACGGATAGGCCATTCGTCAGATATAGGCCATGGGGTTTGTATATCATTAAGTAATTGATATTGCACTGGTCATTGATTACATGTAACATTTCCGTCCACAGAGACCATGAAGTTTTTGGTTTTATTGTTGCTTGCTTTACTAGAAGCCAGTGTTAGTGAATCGGTACAAGCTCTGGATGCATTGTTACAGTCGTAAACTAATCAGTGCCATTCAGTGTACATTGATATGCAAGCGAGAAGTCTTCATACATTTGATTGATTTGAACATTTTACATATTAATTTCAGATTTGCCTATTTCCTGATCTTTAAACAGATTTATAGAAATACTAGTCAGCCTTTTTTGTTCAGCAAAAGTGAATGGTTTTCATAATATAAATCTCTTTATGATCTCTATGCCATTTACTGCTGTTTACTGTAATCTTTATGCTATTATCATTGTCAACATGTATTTTCTAGGGTCTCAGAATCTGTACAACATTTTTGTGTATAAAAAGTTTACTTCAAATTTTCTAACCGTACGATCACCAGATTATTGAGTACATGTATATGATGTGTTAGTGTTCAATAGGTTAATAAAGAAAACTGTTTGGAAATATTTTAACTTGAATAATGCAAGTTATACCTGCTTATTTGTAATTAAGCATTTTCTTGATGTGAATGGTACCTGTATTTTTATAATTATTAAGCATTTTCTTGGTAGAGAAGAAAAAAAAGAATATTGTTCCTAATTATATATTCAAAAGTATGAATGATTAATTAATGTTCATGCGATCAAATATCGACATGAATTGATTTTGAAAGACTTGTCAGCTGTATTGTAATATGAAATGTAAAATAGTTAATCATAAACAGTAAAGTATAGAGATGTAACTGAATGTAAAATGAGTGTATTTATAAGGATATGTTTTTATTATTTTAATACACTGATTTTGTTTAAAAATTTTCTTTTTCTATTGGAGCAAATGTTCATATGTATAAAAGAAACTGAGCAAGGACTACAAAAAGTTGTAAAAAGAAATCCTACTTTTGTGCCATTTCTTAAAAAAAAAAAAAAAAAAACAGAAGAGCATTCCAAGGCTGGAATCCACAAATCTTGCAATCTGTGATGGGAAGAATTAACAACCTCTGGCAACTAAATTTTATCCATGAACACAGGAGGATGTGGTTGCCATGGTAGCAAGGTGATTAGCAGGTTCGTAATGACACCACCTCCAAAGGTGGTGTTAAGAGTTTCCATTGTCTTGTATGAATATGAGGCGTTCAGAATACTAGTGACGTAAGCGCCAAAAATGGAAAACGGAGTTAAAGTTTTGTAACATTCAGAACGCAATAACTTTTTACTGAGATGAGTTAGAAAGCTCTAGTTTTTTTTTTGCAAAATGAAGCTCTATAACAAGGCTTTGCAACCTTTGTAAGGAAATTGTAATTACATTCTGAAGTTGCTCATTAACTGCGTTTTTCCAAGGGGGGCTTCTGTATTTTCGGAATGAAAAATTAATAACAATACTAATATTAATAATGAACAAACTCCACCCTTAAAAAATAATAAAAAAATAAAAGTTACTATGTAAAGCTCGTGTGTGTGTGTGTGTGTTTACCTAGTTGTAGTTTTACAGCGCCTGGGTTCACTAATCCCAACCAATCAATCAATCTCTCTCTCTCTCTCTCTCTCTCTCTCTCTCTCTCTCTCTCTCTCTCTCTCTCTCTCTCTCTCTCTCTCTCTCTCTCTCTCTCTCTCTCTCTCTCTCTCTCTCTCTCTCTCTCTCTCTCTCTCTCTCTCTCTCTCTCTCTCTCTCTGCCCACAGCCCCACAGTATGTCCTGCACAGTATGTTGATGAACCCACAGTCACTCCCCATAGCCCTTCCTCAAATAAAATACCTCCTCTCTCTCTCTCTCTCTCTCTCTCTCTCTCTCTCTCTCTCTCTCTCTCTCTCTCTCTCTCTCTCTCTCTCTCTCCTTCATGCCCAAAATAAGGAATACAATCAGTTGCCATTAGAAACTTCTACAATATTTTTTTCTGTTCCAGTGAGAGTTCATGAAACTCTTCCCAAAATGTACAGATGAATGGATAGCCTGGAAAATAGATTGAAGGATTAAATAAAAGGATAAATTGCTGAAAAAAAAAGTTTGTTATTCTGTTCCTATGATGTGTGTGAAAGGAAGGGCTGGGGATAGAGAGACACACAGATAGATAGATAGACAGACAGATATTGAGTGTTAAATGAAGAAAGGATTTGTGTACATGGAAGACACATTGAGGGCCACAAATCAGCAGCAGCAACTATAGTAATAGAATTAGTAACACATGCATGCATGCACGCACGCACACAGTGTGGAAAACTACTTGAGATGGAGGGAGATGAGAATGGTAATAAGGGATGCACAGTCGGACTGGTTGGTGGTGAAGAGTGGAGTCCCACAAGGTTCAGTGCTGGCACCAATACTTTTCCTTGTCTATATTAATGATATGCCAGAGGGAGTAAACAGTTATATTAATTTGTTTGCGGATGATGCGACGTTGTGTAGGTGTGTGAAGAGTGAAGAAGATTGTGAAATTTTACAGGCAGATCTGGATAGGATTTGGGAGTGGAGAAAGAGGTGGGAGATGGAATTTAATTTGAGCAAGTCATGTGATGGAGATGGGAAAGAGTGGAAGACAGCCAAGAGGGTCATATAAGATGGGTGAAGGAGTAGTGTTGAAAAAGGTGGAAAAGGAAAAGGATTTGGGAGTGATAATACAAGACCATGGGTAGTTTGAGGCTCATATTGACAAGATGTTTGGAGAAACATATAATTTTATAAGAAATATTGGATTAGCGAGGCAAATGGGCAAGCCTCTTAATGTGTAGCCCCTGTTCACCTAGCAGTAAATAGGTACGGGATGTAACTCGATGGATTGTGGCCTCACTTTCCCGGTGTGTGGAGTGTGTTGTGGTCTCAGTCCTACCCGAAGATCGGTCTATGAGCTCTGAGCTCGTTCCGTAATGGGAAAGACTGGCTGGGTGACCAGCAGACGACCGAGGTGAGGTGAGGTGAATTACACACCGTGTAGTGTAGTGGTTAGCATGCTCGACTCACAATCGAGAGGGTCCGGGTTCAAGTCCCAGAGGCGGCGAGGCAAATGGGCAAGCCTCTTAATGTGTAGCCCTTGTTCACCTAGCAGTAAATAGGTATGGGATGTAACTCGAGGGGTTGTGGCCTCACTTTCCAGGTGTGTGGAGTGTGTTGTGGTCTCAGTCCTACCCGAAAATCGGTCTAAGAGCTCTGAGCTCGCTCCGTAATGGGGAAGACTGGCTGGGTGACCAGGAGACGACCGTGGTGAATTACACACACACACACACACACACACACACACACACACACACACACACACACAAAGTGGAAGGAATTTATAAAAATATACAAAGAAGGTGAGAAAAAATTTGTACCAATAAGACAACATAGAGAAGTTGGAAAGCAGGACTGGTTTAACGATAGATGCGAAAAGGCTAGAACAAGAAAAGAGGATGCATGGAAGAGGTGGAGAAGGAAAAGACGGATTAAGCAGTGGGAAAGTTACAAAAGAGCAAGAAATGAATATGTGTTGATTAGAAGAGAAGAAAGAAAGAAACAAGAAAAGGATATAATTGATAAATGTAAAGACCAACCAAGGCTTTTTACAGACATGTGAACAACAACATCAAAAATAGAGAAAGTATTGAAAGTTTAGAAGTAAATGGAGTATGCAGTGAAGATCCCAGGAAATGGCAGAGGCTATGAATGGATGCTTTCGGAAGGTATTCACAAAGGAGACTGCTTTTGACAAACCACTGGTAATGGAACAGAAAGGGATTATGAAGGAGTTTCAAGTAACTGTGGAGGAGATCAAGAACATGATGGGGAGTTTAGAAGTGAGAAAAGCTGTGGGACCTGATGGGGTATCAGGATGGATTTTAAGAGAATGCAGGAGCAATTGGCAGAAAAAGTTTGTGAAGTAATTGATGCCTCATTAAGGGAAGGTGTAGTGCCCCAAGACTGGAAAAGAGCTAACATTGTCCCAATCTATAAATCAGGTAACAAGAGAGACCCATTGAACTATAGACCAGTGTCACTTACAAGTGTGGTAGCTAAGATGTGTGAGAGGGTGGTGAAGACTAGATGGACAGACTTCTTGGAGAAAAATGACATACTTTGTGAGTGTCAATTTGGTTTTAGGAAAGAGGCGTTCATGCACGACAAACCTGATATGTTACTATTCGAGGGTGATAGATGTAATACAGGAAAGAGATGGTTGGGCTGATGGAATATATCTGGATTTAAAAAAGGCCTTTGATAAGGTACCACACCAGAGACTGATCTGGAAACTTGAAATGGTAGGAGGAGTGCATGGCAGTTTACTAAAATGGATGGAAGACTTTTTGGTAGGAAGAGAAATGAGAACAATAATTAAGGACAGACCATCAGAATGGGGATTGGTGGAGAGTGGAGTTCCACAGGGATCAGTGTTGGCACCAGTAATGTTCGCAGTCTACATAAATGACATGGTGGATGGGGTGTCCAGTTATGTGAGCCTATTTGCAGGCGATGCAAAATTGTTACGAAAAGTGAGATGTGACAAAGATTGCGAACTACTCCAGGAAGACTTGGACAGAATATGGAAATGGAGCTGTACATGGCAAATGGAGTTCAACACGACAAAATGCAAGAAAATAGAGTTTGGCAAGAGTGAAAGAAGAATCAGGAGTATGTACAAGATAGGAAATGAAGACATAAAACCAGTCATGAAGAAAAAGACCTTGGGGTGACAATTACCAATGACCTATCGCCAGAGACATATAAACAAAATAATTGGAGAAGTATTGAACTTATTGAGGAACATAAGAGTGGCGTTCGTATATCTAGATGAAGAAATGATGAAGAAAATAATTACTGCAATGATAAGACCGAGGCTTGAATATGCAACAATACAGTGGGCTCGAACTTAAAGAAACACATAAGGAAACTAGAGAAAGTACAGAGGGCTGCAACGAAAATGGTGCCTGACTTAAGAGATTTGACTTATGAAGACAGACTGAAAAGAATGCAACTTCCAACCCTGGAAAACAGAAGAGAAAGGGAGACCTGATAGCAATATACAGAGTGATGATTGGCATGGAAAAATGGATAGGGAAGATCTGTGTATGTGGAATGGAAGAATGTCGAGAGGGCATGGGAAAAAACTAAAATGGCCACTTATAGGAGAGATGTGAAAAATATAGCTTCCCTCATAGAAGGGTGGAAGCATGGAATAGTTTAGACGTGGAAGTGGTCAACGCAAGGAATATTCATGATTTTAAGAAAAAGCTGGACATTAATAGATATGGAGACGGGACAACACGAGCATAGCTCTTTTCCCGTATGTTACAATTAGGTAAATACAATTAGGTAAATACACACACACCACACACACACACATACACACACACATACCAACTGACAATGCAGACACATCCAGTGGAAGCTATCAGGAAGGAGGGGACAGTGGAGACTGGCAGAACAGCTGCACAAATCTTGCAAGCCAGCACACCAACAGGCGCACTTTTATGCTGCCAACTAGTACTGCAAGATATGACAAATCTTAGGAAACTCCCCATTTATCTTTGAAAATTTTTCTCTGATACCCTCTATTTCTTGTTATTTCCCTATATAAGGTGGTTGGAAAATACATGCTTCAGGAGTTGCATTTTGTGGTGCATCAAGATAAAAGATTTTTAATTAAAAGTATCAGGACAAGGAGGACCTCTCTGTGTGCAGGAAATTGTAATGAACACACCTGTTATGAACTTAAGATCTGTATGGGATCTTTCATTATTTTTTATCCAATTACCATGAGCATAATTCAGAGGGCTCAATAAATCCATGGCTTTAAGATGTTACATATATGACATGCTAAGATATCATAGAGAAAGACCCGAAGCAATGACTGTACATATCAAATGATAATAATGATAGTAATAACAACAACACTAACAGTGATAATGATGGTAATAACATTTAACAACACACACAAATAAAGGCTTTACATACCTTGTTGTCATGTTTTTACTGCAAAGGATCACTGCATATGTATCTCCCATACAGATAACATGATGTGAATATAGCCAGGAGTCCACCACACTGGTAGCAGATATTCCTTGGTAGACGCCCATCCTACTCTCTCACCTGTTAATAGAAAATTGCTGATTATAATAGTAGTTATAATACGGGAATAAAAAGGTTGCAGTGATTTTCAAGAGCATTTGTATGATCATGGCAATAGTCTGACAATGATTCCATGTCACATATGGGGAAATAATTCTACAAAAGAAAAAAAAAAAAAAAAAAAAAAAAAAAAAAAAAAAAAAAGAGAGATCAATTAGAATCCAACTACTTACATCTTTGACCTTAAATGAAATTTGAACATCTTGAGGATGGATTGATGTGGAAAGAGCTACAGTTTGTCTTATCTCATTGTGTTTATATGCTTATTACCAATTAGATAACCTTTCAGAGGACTGCTAGAACTAGGCACAAATGGTCACATATTATTACACAGATATGTGAATAAAGCTAGCCCATAAGCTAAGAGTTCTCACTCCTATCACTATTTTTTTTTTTTTTTACTGAGCATAAGGAAAACAGTAGCAATATCTTAACATAGTTGGCATGGGCTGATATTTCAATGAAGTAAGCTGAGACAGACTGCCTCCATGCATGCATTCCCATCCATATTATAAATGAATTAGCATGTATACATACCAGGTGTACAGATATAAGCACTTACCATAAACATCTTGTTAATCATCCTTTTGTTTGATAACTTGGTAATCTTTGGGGGAAGGTATCTGCCTGTGTATCTAAAACTATCATCAATCAACATTTTATGAATTGCCCAAAATCTTTTCTTTTTATAGAACATATAAACAGTAAAAAAATGCCAAGGTTCTATTCATGTATCATTTAGGTTATACACTAAACACTTCATAAGTTTAAAATTCATATGAACTAAACAAAAATTTGTTGGCAATTCCGTAATAATTGGAGTTTTCTGATAATAATAATAATGATCAAAGAAGCACATTTATGTCCTCATTTACCTAACAAAGTTTCATGGTTTCAGTAGTCAATGGCAAAACCTATCTGTAGCCCATAATAATCTTTACTTTTGTAGAGGCAAACTTTTGCTCTGAACTTAAAGCTTCATCACATCTACATATGTATGTAAGGAGTTAAGGAACCCCATAGTCTATATGTATTTTTTGATCATTGAGTAACTATCTTAACCAGATGATCACTCAATGATAAAAAGAAATACGTCCACCAGATTACTTGCTTTCCATAAGCAGAAACTAACAGTACTCAGTAATCTAAATGCTCCACCAAAGATATGTCACACTAATCTAACACAGATTTCACAAATGTCACTGTACATTCTAATAGCTCTAAATAGGATACTTCAGACAAATCTAACTGGTTTAGAAATAAATATATACAAGCAATATTTAGATTTTACTGAAAACATCAAACAATTCCATATTAAAACATTTAATACTAATCAGTAGTGGTCACAAGTGGTATGTACAGAAGTATGATATTCAATGCAATATTATAGAAATACATAATAGACATTTGACTATTTCCTCAACAACTTTGCTTCTTTCTTCTCTTGCAACTCTTGCTGTTGTTCTTCAACCACCAATTTACGTTCATTAAGGAATTCCTCATATTCTTTGGCATCTAAATCTCTGACAACCTGAAAGAAATACAAAAAATACAGCACAATTACTTCAGGATAGTAAATGCAAAGTAAAATTGGTAAAACTGGTGACAATCTTTGGTGTGCATGAAAAGACCTTATTTCTAAGAAAGCCTCTATCAAGTTAAATGCAGAAGCCATGGTTTGTGTATTATTACTGCATCTACAAAAGTTAGCATCTATCATCCTATAAACAAAAAACTGTTTAGAAAATAAAGCAATACCAGCATGAACCACATGTTTTCTCTCCACACATCAGACAAAAATACAAGATCTTTAAGCACAATATTTTGAAGGCATCTCATACAGAATAATATCAAGAGTATTCATGCCTACTTTATATAAAAAAAAAGGTAACAAGGGAATACAATACACTAGTTTTCTCTAACATTTCTTCCCTTTTTGTACTCCACCTCCTAATCTCAGTTTATGTAATCATTGAGTTCTAAGCTTTCTTCTTTTAAAGTTTTGTAACACACATAGCATCTGACAGTGAACATATTATATACGACCCTCGTTTTTCTGGACTAAATGGTGCAGACACAAGTCCAGATAATGAAAAAGTCCGGATGACACAAATGGGTCTTTTGTTTGCCAAACATGGATGTTCATCTCTAGACTCTTGAGGAAATGCAAAATTTAGTCTATTATGGTTTCCCCAACCAATTAAACTCAAAACAAACGTAATCTAAGTTAACCTAACTCTAAAACTAACCTAACAGTAATTGCCAAGTGCGTGAGAATAAAACTTCATAGACATGAAGAGCAGTGAGTATATTACCCTGGTAACAGACAGTTCGGTGATGCACCTGTTCCCCGATGAGGATTCAGCAAACCATCCAACAATCAAAGATGCAGATAATAATGTGTGTGTGTGTGTGTGTGTGTGTGTCCAGTTGGACAGTTTGGCGGTGAATGAAATAGATGATTCACTGGTGTCAGTAAACTGGCACCCTGCCGAACTGTCCTTAAACTCCTATCACAACACTGATCGCTGCTGCACATAACACTTCACAACTGCAGCATCTAATGCAGCATCTTCTCCACTCCTTACAATTTTCCTTGGTGCACCTTTACCATTTCTACTCCATGATCCATCCACACAGTATTTGGCAGAATATTCTACCAGCTTATCTTTTGATTTACTAGGTAATGTCCGACAGTTTGCTTGGCCACACCATACTCCTCACAAATAGCCCTAGCTCCTTTCCCTAATTTTCTTATTAATTCCAGCTTTTATGTCTGAGTTAGGACCATTTACATAAGCTCAACAGACTTACGAGACATAATTAAGAGTTCTAAGGTATTAAAAAATGCACAAGCTTGTTCACTAATAATGGACAAAACACTATATTCATGAGTATCCCCCGGATTTGTTTACCACCACCTGCTGCCATTTTTTGGCCATTTCTGGCAGTATGAGAGGCGCATGTTTTTTTAATTCATTTGTTGGCAGTCTGAACTCAAATGATCAAATTGTTATCTGGACACTGTCCAGATAAACTGAAATCTGGATTAACCAGGTCTGAATAAACGAGGGTCAAGTGTATATCTATACAACCATTTCCCTGAAGATAAAAATCAATGTAGGCACATCTGCCATATTAAGTGTATAATACATACTCTTTTTAAGCCTGTAAGATATGTATGTACTTACTTCAACCCCACAAGAATGTGCTGAACCGATTACCAATTCACAAATTTCTTTGAGAGGTGTGAGAACTAAGGGTGGATCTTGCTGTTTGATCTTGGCTATTTCATATACATGCTTTAGGGTTATTTTGCCAGCGACTTCTTTGCCTGAAATACAGTGAATTAAACATATGAATCATAAATGAACAGTAGGCAACATGAGAATCTTTGAATCTTTATAAAAGAATAACATGCCAACTGGAGATAACTGGTATGTGGCATGTATGTAAGCATGAACACATGGATGCATGGATGTACACACACACGGAAATTGATAAGTACTATAATAAGACCTAGATTGGAATATGCAGGAGTTGTGTGGACCCCCCATAAAAAGAAACACATAAGGAAGTTGGAGACTACAAAAAATGGCTACAAAAATGGTTCCAGAATTTGAAGGGATGACATATGAGGAGAGACTAAAGGCTATGGATCTACCAAACCTGGAACAGAGAAGGGAGAGAGGGGATCTGATACAAGTTTATGAATTGATCAACAGAATGGATTAAGTGGATAATGAGAAACTGATCCTGAGAGAAGAATATGACATTTGAAGCACAAGATCACATATTAAAAAAACTGAGGAAGGGAAAATATCTGAGAGATGTTAAAAAATTAAATTTCCCACAAAGATGTGTTGAGACTTGGAACAGTTTGAGTGAAGAAATGGTGTCAGCAATGAGTGTGCATAGTTTTAAGGAAAAATTGGATAAGTGTAGATATGGAGACGGGGCCACACGAGCGTAAAGCCCATGCCCTGTAAAACTACAACTAGGTAAACACACACACACACACACACACACACACACACACACACACACACACACACACACACACACATTAATGCACACAGACATTCCCTACATCTAAATCATAATCAAACTCATCCTTAGGCTTCTAAGTAAGGGAAAGAAAAACTATAATGTGTATGGATTGCACAGAAATCTTTCTACAACAAACTGCTGTTTCATTATGGACCAGCCCTGTCCCCACATCTGACTTGATTTAATTGGCCTAGATTCAAATGAGCCTCCCAGAGGCTCTCAAGATAGTGTCCCATTCACACATTAATTTATAAACTGCTCAAAATCTTTCAAATGAAATCCAGTTATCTTCCTTTTTTCTTAACTTTTATCAACTGCTTTTCTTCCAGATACTCTATATGCATTTCTAGTGACACCAGTTCTCACTCCATCTTGACTTGCCTGGACTCATAGCTCCTCTCTGGATCCCAGCAGCTTGCTTAATAAAGTATGTTGACGGTGGATTGTGGATGGTGAGTTCATAAGAGCGATCTGATCTCACAAGTATCCGGCATGGAAGCGGGACGCCTTCAATGAAATGTGCAGTGCGGGCATTGAAATCCTTACAGAATGCTGCAATGTTGAGACCACGCTGTGGGAATAAATCAAACATAATCAACAAGCTAAACAAAGATCACAGCACTACTTTCAATACGCACAGGAAAAAGATGCTATTCAAAACAGCATGAATGTTGTGCTTGCCAAATTATCTTCATAAATAGCATGAAATAAGCATTGTAAAGCAATAACAAAAATTAATTTACTTAACTTGTCCAGTTACATAAAAAAAAAAACTGGATATATCAATCTTTCCCTACCACACTTAAAAATAGAGAGAACTTTATGGCTTTTTGTGTGAGATCTGCATTTAAAAAAATGTCTTTGGACATACCAATTCATGTAAGTTGGCATGAGTGAGATCTCTCCACAAGACTTGACTCTGACAACATAAAAAATTGCCAGAGGGGCAAGTAATATAAACCTGTGGGCAAAATGACTCCATGATGTGGCAAATTGGCATGTGGGTGAAATAACTGGATACCATCTCCATGTCTCTTTTAAGCCCTTTTTACTGAGAGATGTACAATTCTTTTGACTCACCTGTCCCAGCATGGGTCCAAGTGGTGGTCCAGCAATAGCCATCCCAGCGGGTATGTTGGTCTTGATGAGGTTACCATGAACCACCTTATCCACCGCTTTCTTCATTGCCTTCATTTTGCCACCTGCCTTGCTCATTATGAAGGCCTGAAAATTATAACAATAGACATAGTGTGCAGCACAATTGTCTAGCTTATATATATATATATATATGACTTGAAAAACAGGGCGTCTATAGCGTACACGGTACAGGAGAGAGAAGACCCACAAAAGGACAGTTATCTTCATTATATAATGAAGATAACCGTCCTTTTGTGTGTCTTCTCTCTCCTGTACCGTGTATGCTATAGACGCCCTATTTTTCAAGTCATACTACTCAACTACGGCCAATTGACACTCAAGTCTGCAAGGAAACTACAAAGACTCCACCTCCAATAGGCCAAGTCTCTCTGTGACTTGGAGTTTTTGTTAAGATGTAAGTCATAAGGTGTTTTTCCTAGGTTTTTATTTTTCAAAAGTAGCATCAACAATTTAAGTAATAGCAAACTATATGTGTCTATCCTCCACAAGTGTCTAAGTTTTGAAATTAATAACAAACGTAAGAAATTTAATAACTTAAGTAAAGAATATAACAATAATTTGCAACATTTTAAGAGGAGTGTTTCTTGGTTGGATTATAGAGTGGTGTTGGCTAGTATTAGTAAAGATAATTCCAGTAAAATAGATAATGTCAAATTCATTCATAAGTAAAAGTTAGCAGCCTTAGGTGTGTCCCAGGACAGTGAATTAGATGCAGGTAAAGTAATTTTTAATCTCTCTGATAGGGTGTTGGATGAAGAAGAAAAACAGATTCTTAAGCTAGGTTTACAATTTGGTTTTCCTGCAAAAAAAAGTCAACTTTGTCAATCACTATTTATATTATGAGAAATTCATACAACAAATTTCCAAATATAAAAATAATAATGAACAATTTGATGAAGTACTTAATAAAATTAAACTTTTATTACATGAGTCATATAAGGATAAATCAAATAAAAGTAACTTCAATCTTGACTTGCTAGAAACCCTTAGAAAGGATAAAGATATAATTGTCACCAGGCCAGATAAAGGTAAAGGAATAGTCATATTAAATAAATCTGATTATGTAAACAAAACTAATGAAATTCTCAGTGATGACACCAAATTTAGAAAATTAAATGGTGATTGGTTTAAAATTGTCCTCAAATTAGAAGATAAACTAAATCGCTTGCTTAGGAGTATTAAAAGTAAAATACCTGATTCATGTTTTGAGTTTCTATATGCATCTGGTTCACTCCCCGGGATACTATATGGTTTACCCAAAGTACACAAGCAAGGTTATCCTATAAGACCTATCCTAGCAGCTACAGGTACCTTCAATTATAATTGTGCAAAATTTTTAGTTCCCATTTTAACTCCCTTAACCACTAATGAATTCACAGTGAAGAACTCAATTGAATTTGTAAAGGAATTACAGACATTTAAGTTTACAGATTCCCTGTTTCTCGCTAGTTTTGACGTAAAATCCTTATTTACAAATATCCCCCTTATTGAGACTATTGACATTTGTGTAAAAGAGTGCAAGAGATTAAAATTGATTCCTTATGACCTAACCAAGAGGCAGTTCCGATCCTTACTGGAATTGGCTGTGAGGGAGTCCATTTTTATCTTTAATGACCAATTGTATCAACAAATAGATGGAGTAGCTATGGGTTCCCCTTTGGGACCAACATTAGCAAATACTTTTTTATGCTATCATGAAAAAAGCTGGTTATCTGATTGTCCAACTGAATTCAAGCCAATTAAATACAACCGTTATGTAGACGATTGCTTCCAAGCATTTAAATCTAAGGAACAAGCTCATAAATTCCTTGAGTATCTAAATAATAAACAAAAATACATCATTCACTTCCGAGTTTGAGACTAATAATAACCTCCCATTCCTAGATATAATGGTCATGAAGAATAATGGATCTCTTTCCACGGATGTTTTCAGGAAGGAAACTTATACGGGTTTGGGCTTAAATTTTGAGTCATTTGTCCCTTCCCTTTTCAAGATAAATTCCATCAAAACGTTACTACATAGAGCATACAATATTTGTAGTACTTGGCCCTTGTTCCATAATGAACTTGAAAGACTAAGACATTACTTTCATATTAATGGTTATCCCAAAGACCTAATAGAGAAACAAATTAAGAAGTTTATCACAAATAAATTTGTTACTGACAATTTTGTGGAGGATAAAACCAAAGAAGTTAGATACATTACATTACCCTTCTCAGGACAATTTAGTTACCATTTACGCAATACAATGTCTCATTTACTCAAGAAACATGTTCCAGTGTTGATTTTAGATTTATTTTTGTTAATAAAAATACCATAGGTTCTCTATTTAAATTTAAAGATGCTATTCCTACTCCTTTGTGCTCAAAAATTGTATATTGTTTTAGATGTCCGGACTGTATGTCACGGTATATTGGTTCCACCTGTCGGAACCTAAAATTCAATTTCTGAGCACTTGGGAGTATCGTATAGAACAAATGCTCGTATCACTGAGCCTAGTTTCTCAAATATAAGAGAACACGCATTACAATGTAATCATGCATTTACTGATCAGGACTTCAACATAAAGTATAGGGCATATTGTAACTCAGACCTTAGGATAGCGGAATCTTTATTTATTGTAAAAGAGAAGCCAGAGTTAAATGGTACAGAAATAGCTACCAAATTATTAATTTTCTCTTAATATTTTCGAACTTGGTGAGATAGTGTCATTATAGCATAGTTAGGAGTCGTAGGTTCATATACGTGTACTTTGTTTCAACCAATCAGCATTGAGTATTTCGTTCAGGCTAAAATATTTCTGTAATAGACTAACTGTTGTACATCATACCTTTAAATTTTCTCTTTTTTTGCATTAGCTATGACAGATTAGAATTTTGTACTATATTTTGTATTGGATAGGAAATTCTTAGTGAACCAATCAGATTTTGCCATCTAGTGAGTAGGAGCCTATAAATACTGGTAAGCCAGTCTCCCTCCCCACTTACCTGTTGGAGGAACAAGTAGCAGGACCACTGCGTCTGGTCATTTTTTTTAACGTTTTACATGTGGTTTTACAGTGCCTTTTTGTACCTGAAGATGGGCTATGTACTTTCCCGAAACATTGTGAAGTGGATATAATGAAGATAACCATCCTTTTGTGGATCTTCTCTCTCCTGTACTATATATATATATATATATATATATATATATATATATATATATATATATATATATATATATATATATATATATATATATACACACACACACACACACACACACACACACCAATATACCGTGACATACACACACCGGTAGCTCAGTGGTTAGAGCGCTGGCTTCACAAGCCAGAGGACCGGGGTTCGATTCCCCGGCCGGGTGGAGATATTTGGGTGTGTCTCCTTTCACGTGTAGCCCCTGTTCACCTAGCAGTGAGTAGGTACGGGATGTAAATCGAGGAGTTGTGACCTTGTTGTCCTGGTGTGTGGTGTGTGCCTGGTCTCAGGCCTATCCGAAGATCAGAAATAATGAGCTCTGAGCTCGTTCCATAGGGTAACGTCTGGCTGTCTCGTCAGAGACTGCAGCAGATCAAACAGTGAAACAGTGAAACACATACTGAGGAAGGGAAGATGTCTAAGAGATATTAAAAAGTATAGTTTCCCGCAAAGAAGTGTTGAGACGTGGAACAGTTTGAATGAAAAAGTAGTGTCTGCAACGAATGTACACAGATTTAAAGAAAGATTGGATAAGTGTAGATATGGGGACAGGGCCACACGAGCATAAAGCCCAGGCCCTGTAAAACTACAACTAGGCAAATACAACTAGATAAATACATACACACACACACACAAACATACATACAGTCAACTCTCAATTAATGTGAGGGTTATGTTCCTGGAGATGTCGCGCTATTAAAACATAATACTCCCATTGAAAACACCGGTAATAGGGGGGTTATGTTCCTGCCCACGGAGAGAGTCTGTATTTTTGGGATTTTGTTACTCAAACCTTAAAAAAACTATTAATACATCACTAGGTCACAGAAACAATAAAAACATATGTTCTCATTTTATTAACTCTGATGGTAAACAATGTGCTCTTCCTCAGTCCCGTTGCATGGACAATCACCGAGGTCTTTTCTCCCCTAGCATAGCAATCTAACACTTTCAACTTATTTTCAATGATCACAGTTTTATTTGATTTCTTGGAATTACTTTCTACATTAGGTGAAAATGCAGAGATATGATCCACTCAGTGTGCATTACCTCCAGACTGAGGAATGAGGTCTCATATATACATTTATGTTCATAAAACAAAACTCCTATTAGCTTTTTCAAGCCTTATCACCAAGAAAGGATTGTTTTGTGATGCAGAAAGTGAAATCTTGTATGGAACAAGGGAAACAGAGTAGGAGGTGAGGAGGCACTTGTTAACTGCCGATCAGCAGGAAAGAAAGAATAAAACTATCACTCAGTGCCATGGAGTCAAGGTGATCCTCATGGCATGATTGTATATGAATACAAAGTTATGATATCCAGTATAGCAGGCAATAGAGGGGTGGAAACAAATATTTTTGTGAAAGCAACACACAGGCTAAAGAGGGTCCTTATTCCATGCAAAATTTAACTTTGTGGATCACAAAGCAATCTTTTCTTGGTAATAAGGCTTGTAAAAAAGCTAACAAAAATGTTGATTTGTAAGGAGAAAAAAAAAAAAAAAAAAAAATATATATATATATATATATATATATATATATATATATATATATATATATATATATATATATATATATATATATATATATATACACACACACACATACATATATACACAGGGGAGGGGAAGGTGGAAAGTAAGAGAGGCAGACTAGGATAGTTTTAGAGAAGCGATAGAGAAGATGGAATGGAAGACTGGTGAGAATGGGCCACAGACAGGGAGAGGAGTGGATGAGTGGAATAGGAGTCTAGTTAGGAAATTAATCATAGCTGCAGAGGAGAGTATTGGTAGGACAGAACCAAGAGGTAAAGGGAGAGAAAGGAAAGGGAAGAGGTGGTGGAACAAAGAGATAGACAGGGCGAGGAAGGAAAGAAGGCAACTGAATAGGAGATGTAGGAGCCTTAGAAGGTACAGACAGAACAGTGAGGTAGAGAGAATAGAGTATGATAGAGTGTGGGAAGAGTATAGGAGTAAGCAGCAAGAGGTGAAGGCATTAATCTGGAGTGCCAGAGGGAATGAGGAGAGGAAAATTATTGAGGAACTTAAGAGAAAGGGTGACGAAGGAGGTAGGGAATGGTATAAATTTTTAAGAGGAGAGGAAGGTAGTAAAGTAGACCATGTAGAAGAGTTAGTAGTGAATGGAAGGAAAATTAGGGAAAGGGAGGAAATGATTGGAGAGATAGGAGAGTACTGGAAAGCTATTGGAGGAGTGAATGAACTAGCTAGGAACTTAGGAAACA
The DNA here is from genome assembly GCF_017591435.1 of Portunus trituberculatus. Taxonomy (NCBI): domain Eukaryota; kingdom Metazoa; phylum Arthropoda; class Malacostraca; order Decapoda; family Portunidae; genus Portunus; species Portunus trituberculatus. The sequence goes on from NC_059295.1 coordinate 14,965,957, forward strand.
TCACCCTAGATAGAAAAATAGAGGAATGAATGAATGAAGAGATCAGTATGGAGGAGATTGAGAGGTATGTGAAGAAACTAGAGAGGTAAGGCTCCGGGTATCGATGGGACTCTGAATGAATTTTACAGAGAGGGTGGTCGAGGAGTGATTGAGGGGCTGCATGAGTTGTTTGGAAGGATTTGGAGGGATGAAAGAGTGCCTGCAACCTGGAATGAAAGTAGAGTGACACTTATTCATAAAGGATGTAGTAAAAGTAGGAAGGAAATTAGGAACTATAGACCAATAGCAGTGTGTGATTCAGTGTGTAAGATATTCTGTGGTGTGTTGAATGAAAGACTGAGTGAAGTGATAGAAAGAAATAGGGTAATGGGTGAGGAACAGAATGGGTTTAGGAAGGATAGAAGAGGTGAGGATAACATGTATGTAGTAAATGAAGTGATAGGGAGAGCGAGAAAGGACGGTAGGAAGAAGTATTTAGCTTTTCTAGACATAGAGAAGGCCTATGATAGAGTAGATAGGAGAATGCTGTGCAAGGTATTAGAAAAAGTTGGGGTGAGTGAGAAGATAGTGAGAATCATTAGGAGTATGTATGAGAATACAAGAGCGGTGTTTAGTATGGGGGATCTGGTGACTGGATGGGTGAGTAATGAGAGAGGAGTGAGACAAGGCTGTGTTCTTTCCCCTTTACTATTTGGCCTATATGTGGAGGAGATGGCAGCGAGTGAGGCGAACAGGATTAGGAGTGAAAGTGGGGAATGATGTGCTGAGCATTCTCCTGTATGCAGATGATGTGGTGGTCCTTAGTGAGCACCATGCAGAGCTGCAGGAAATGCTGAACGCTGTGAGTGAGTATGGAAGGGATTTTGACGTTAGATTCAGCAGGGAGAAGAGTAAAGTATTAGTAGTAAATGGGGATGCATTAGACAGGAACAGGACATGGATGCTGGGTGGGAGGAAATAGGAAGAACAAAGGAGTACAAGTATCTGGGTATTTGGGTGGATGAAAGAGGGTGTGAAAGGACCAAGCAGGAAAGAATAGCACGGACTAACCAATGGGTGGGGAGGCTAGGTAGTGTAGCACGGTGCAGGGCAAATAAGTATGAGGTAGTTAGAGGACTATGGAAGGAGTAGCTATCCCCAGCATCATGTATGGTTTAGAAACAACAGTGTGGACTAGGAAAGACCTGAATAGGCTAGAGGTTCTGCAGAACATGACAGGCAGGATAGCGTTAGGTGCCAACAGGTATGTGGCAGTGGAGGCGATCAGAGGAGATATGGGATGGAGTACATTTAGGAAAGGTTAGCTAAGGCAGTGTTGAGGTATAGGGTTAGACTGCAGAGGATGGATGGGAGTAAATGGGCAAAAAAGGTGTACGAATGGAACGTGTATGGACAGTGGGCACAGGAGTCGTTTAATATAGAAATTTGGGTGGGTGAAATAGGAATGCTTGTTAGAAGAGCCATAGGACATGGAAGTGTAGATGCGAGTAAGAGAGAAATCAATAGGCGTGTGGAAGAGAAAGGAAAAGCAGAGTGGAGGAGGGGGATGAGTGAGAAGACAACGCTAGAATGGTATCGGAGAAAGGACCGGCCTAGGCGTGAAAGTTTTTATGATGGGAGCCGTGGGGGGGAACTGCTGTTCAGAGCCAGGACCAAGTCCCTGGAGGTGAACAGCAGGGTGTATAGGTGGAAGAATGGAGGAAGCAAGGTGTGTGAGGTATGCGAGACGGGTGTGGATGAGACAGTAGAACATTTGATGCTGGAGTGTGAGGGGTATGGGTGTGCAAGAGACAGGATGTTAGGTGTAGTGACAGAAGAAATAGGAGTAGAAGCATGTAGTGAGATGAGAGAGAGGAATGCTAGGGAATGGATGGAGTACCTGCTGGGGCTGTGTGTTGAGAGACAGGTAAATGGTCGGGTGATTGAGGGTGTGAAAGATTTCTTAGAGAGTGCCTGGAGGGAACGTATAAGAATGATTGAAAGGCAGGGACCCGTCAGGGACAGGGATGGGGAACAGGTGTGAATGTGATGAATGATGCTTCAGACTTCCTGCCCCACTCTTCCATTTCCAGGTGTGTATGGGAGAACGCCGATCCAAAGGCTACACCGACAGCAAGTGCTGGGTGACTCCCAATTCAAGCTCAAGCTCATAGGAATACGTTCCAGCTCAGTATGAAAGTCAATCGAAAAAAGTAAACAAACATCCATCTGAACCTTCAATGTTTCAATAATAGACAGGGCCTTCTCTGTTAAATGAGGCTCAACGATAGTGGGGCATGCTGGCGTGTTTGGCTGTCTATCCAAATTTTAAGTAAACCCTACATCCGATCCATAATGGGTTCCCGATGTTTTGTCAGCAATTTTACCTGCAGGCTTGAAGCATTAGCTGCTGCCTCCTTAACACTTGAAGCATTCCTCAAAACAGTAGCAACTGTGGTAAATTCAGGGAACGGCTTATAGCTGACAAGCCTTCCCAAAATTCTTTTCTCTTGACTATATCAAGCTTCGTTTCCAACATTAAACTTTTCCTGGCTCGTTCACACTTACCCACTTCTTCACCAAGATCCAAATTACGTTTTGGTGACATTTTGGACTGGAATTGGTCTTAAATGCAGAGAATAATGTACGTAAATCACCAAGCACAGTCTCACTGCTATTCGTCGTGCTGGCGCGAAAGTGACTGGTTTGTTGTTGGTCCGACACTCCGACTCTGACTTGGTCGCAGTGCAACGCCACTATTACAGGCGGCGGGAATTTCAAATATCGTAAGCGCGATTTTTTTTTTTATCGTAAATTGCAAAAATGGTAGTAATTGTCAATTATCGTATCTGCGAATTTATCGTATACTAAACTAGTGTAAAACGAGGGCTTACTGTATGACCATTTGCCTCCTTAGACTTTAGGAGATGAAAAATTTGGTCTATTTTGTTTTCCCAGACCATCTAAGCCAAAAGAAATTTAATCTCAGCTAACCTAACCCTGAAAGTAACCTAACTAACCTAAACCCATGTAACTGTTTCTGGCATGATATGTTTATTTTCAAAAACATCAAAATGAGTCAATAGCAGATATGAAAAAACAAAAACCAAATAGTATGTAGTGTATAGTGAGTATACTGACACGACACAAAGTCATATCATGAGCTACTGACAAGGACCGATATTAATCATTAACTGGGCTGGTGTGCTAGCTGTGCTTGGGTTACATGGGAGTCATACCAGGTAAGCTAAGAGTAACTAACCATAAGAAATTACATTCACTCTCAAAATTTAAGTAAGACAGATTATATAATCATGTCCATGAAGTGGAGGAAGAAAGAAAAAAAATATGGAGCAACAACAATATGGTGTTGAAATAAATAAAATTTTCAATTTGCAGTTTCACTCAACCATGAAATAAGTTTTTCTGGTGAGAAATGTAGTGAATTGGTTGATGGTGTATATCATTACCATAGCAAATGAATATTTTTCAAGTTATGCCCATTTTTTCAACTTTTAACTTATGCCTACCTCTCATTCCCAACAATCTTGGGGGACCTGTGGGAAATTGGGTTTTTTGGGTTGAGTAACATTAAACTGAGTAATGTGCATTGCAAAAGAGGTCAGAAATCAACAAATTCATATAAAAAATCTCTGAAAATACTCTGATGGTGGTGGCTGGATGTGGCAGCAGTGAGCATTGCTTTGTTATTGTTGAGGAGCATTGCCAATGATTCACTATGTTTCTGGCTCTATCCACAGCACTTAGTGAAAACTCTAAAGGCTAACTAACCAAACCCAAAATTATAACCTAGCTGGAGGGGCTGTTCCTCCCTGATCCCAACAAAGGTTATTAAACAAACTCTAACATTAAAACCTTCTAATCAGTGGGGCTGTGGCCCACCATCCCCACCAAGAGTTTTTAATTAAACTCAACATTATTATTGCCTAGAAGGCCTTGTAATGCTTTTTTTTTGGACAGTCTATAGTTTCTCTCAAACAACAATTTTTTAATGTGCATCAGATCGAGGTCATAATGTTGGGTTTGGTTAAATCCAGGGTCAGTGAATCATTGGCAATGTTCCTTAACAATAACAAAGCAATGCGCACCACAGCTGCCACCATCAAACTATTTTCAAAGATTTTTTTATGTGATTTTATTGAATTCTAACCTCTTCTGCACTGCACATTACTTAATCTAATGCTCTCCAGGCACCCCCAAAAAAAACCCAATTCCCCACAGATACCCCATGATTGTTGAGAATTAAAGGTAAGCACAAGTTGAAGTTGAAAAGTCATAACTCAAAAAATCAATTTGTGATGGAAATGATATACATATACCATCACTCAATTCACTACATTTCTCACCAGAAAAACAAACCACACCAGAAATTCCATGGTTGGGTGCAACATTCAACTTAAAGCTTCACTCAACCATGGAATCTCTGGTGTGACATGTTTCTCAGATGAGAAATGTAGTGAATTGATTGATGGTATTTATCATTTCTGGACCACAAATAAATATTTATTGAGTTAAGATTGTTCAACTCCAACTTATGCCTACCTCTCATTCTCAATGATCTTGGGATACCTTTTGGGAACCAGGGTTTTTGGATGGGGGAGCATTAGATTAAGTAATGTGCTTTGCAAGAGGTTGAAAATCAACAAAATCTCATAAAAAAAACTCTGAAAATACTATGATGGTAGAGACTGTGGCCAGATACAGCAGAGGCAAGCACTGCTTTCTGTAAGTTTTTTTTTTTTTTTAATACCATGTGGGCTTTTCATGGGAATTTATGGGTTAAAGGGGATCCTTTTTTGGGGTACCTCCTATCTCAAAGCCCACCCACTAGGAAACTGTTGCCCCGAGTGAGGAAGCCCAACCAACACTCAGACCGTGGACAGGATTAGAACCTGTGCACTTGGAGATCCCTCAGACCCTTTGAGCAGCATTGGCAACAATACATTTTTGGCTGTATCAGCTACACTATCATCCCCAACGGTTACTAATCAAACCAAAATGTAATAACCTCCAAGCTTGAGGGGGAGGTGGAAGCGAGCAGATACTAACTTAACTAAACATTATAACCTAGATTTAATGCTTGTAAGAAAATTGTTGGTTGGGTGAAACTAGAATACATATGGCTAGAAGATTATGATGGTTTAGTTAACCCCTTCAATACGGTGACGCCTATGTAGGCGTCATGAAGCCCCAGTAGCATATACGGTGACGCCTACGTAGGCGTCATATTTCTTTTCTGAGCTTTCTTCAGTTCAGTTGTCCCATATAGTGTGTTGGATACCAACTACACACGCCATATGCTGTCCTTGAAATCCTAGGTGCTCCTCCCACCATCCTTGTCTCCACCAATCACTAAAGATAAGCTATATGCGACCAGCCTTGTGTCTAAAATTACCCAATGGCATAGACTGTTCCCATCTCTCTCTCCCTCCCCCTCTCCCTCTCGAAAGATAAGTTACATGCGTCCCGCCTTGTAACATTCGTGAAAACACACACACACACACACACACACACACAAATACAAAAACAACAAATTTTCTAATCTCTCTCTCTCTCTCTCTCTCCTCCCTTCGTTTACCTCTCCTTCCTCCTCCCCTCTTCCTCTTGAAAGATAAGCTACATGCGTCCCGCTTGTGTCTAAAATATTAGCAAATGTCACTCTCTCTCTCTTTTTCTCCTAAGAGAGAAGCGTCCACTTTCCTCTTCAAAGGCGATATAGTGACTAAAAAATAACAGCATAATACACAAAGACGACAAGTATGACAAGCTTGCACGAGTTTCCCACGTTTGGGCGTGCGGCACTACCACCCGTATACTATACAGGCGGGCTTTTTTAACATCCGGTGCGAAGGGGTTAATAACCCTTGGGGGGATCCAGGGGAGGGACACCTTCCCAGGATAGAAGGTTATTAACTACATTGGATTTGGTTAGTAACTCTTGTGGGACGCAGTCCTGCCGGGTTGAAGGCTGGCTTCCTTTGGTATCCCTTGTGGGGGTGTGGTGCAGTGGTTACAGCCCAACATAAACAAAGCAGCGTTTGCTGCTGCTACATCCAGCCTTCCGCTTCCACCAGCATAGTATTTTCAGAGATTTTTTAGGTTAAAGTCTACGATTGGTCCTTCTCAGTAGCAAATTGGGCACGGTCCCCGAGAAACCGTCCTGCGCGCTTGCCTCAATTCCCGGCTCCCACTTCTCAGCTCCTCCACCCAGCTGATTTGATGTCACATATATGAAACCATGCTATTGGTCAGAGAGAGAGAGAGAGAGAGAGAGAGAGAGAGAGAGAGAGAGAGAGAGAGAGAGAGAATATGGTAACGAATAAGACAGCGTTTTTCAACCTTTTTACCCTTGCCTAACCTTTAGCATACATGACATGTCTCAAGGAACCCTGCTATGCCATATATTTCTCATTTTATGTGGCGTCAAATCAGCTGGGTGGAGGAGCTGCGAAGGGGGAGCCGGGAATCGACGCGAGCGCGCTGGACGGTTTCTCGGGGACAGTGCCGGAAACTGACCCCCCAAAAAAACATATAAATACTACTATGTTAAAGTGGGTGGGAAGTACACTTACTTCTGCCAGTCACTGATGGACGAGACTGTAGTCACAGTGGACTCGTTGTACCAATATTAGGAGCCTCTATAACACTGAATGCTGCACCTTCTCTTGGCTGTTTGCAGAGATTGCAGTTTAGAAACCCGGAGCCCCTTGGCAACACAGCCTTTTTCTTCTTGGGGGTTTGTTGGGGCCGTGCAGGCTGTGTGTCACAGCCTCTAGTGCCCCAAAGATGCAGTATGCGGTGGTGAGGTGTTCAAGCTATATGCACACCCGGCGAAGTGCGAGGCGAGCAGCACGGCAATGTTTACAATACAACCCGAGCAGGGGACACGAGCCTACCTAAGAAAGTGTTTTTTACGTAAAACCTTGCCTGTTTTTGTTATAGCTATTGTGGTTTGAGAGAGTGAAGAGATAGAAAAAATGTTTGAGTCTGTTATGCAAAATTGCAATGTTCTACAGGCAATAACGTTTTTATGTGGTTTTGGCTAAGGACAAGAAAGCAGCAGCAGCAGCAGCACCAACAGCTGACAGTAGCCCACCGATAGGCCGATACATCTTATAGGAAGGATCTAAAGGATGATCCAAAATTAGAGGAAAAGTTTCAGTTTAACGAAACTGGCCTAATCACTACCAATATTCGTTGTCCATAAATATACTCTGTCAAATAAGGACAAAAAGGACTGACTCTCTCTCTCTCTCTCTCTCTCGAAATTATTAGCTGATATGGTAAGAAACTAAAAAAGAATCTTAGGAAATACTTCATATGAAATATAATTTTACATGGAGTAGGGGTACAGTTATATGGCGTGAACATTCATAACCCTTTTCGTTTTTTTTTTTTTTTTCTCCTTGTGACATGTATGTATGACTTTATAGAGCGCGCGCTCACACTCACACACTCACACACACACACACACACACATTCATAAATTTTCGTCGTTTTCAATACAGAATGCCTTTTGCTCTCCACCTCATCTATTACCTCCACTTCCACCCACCTTCTATCTATCCACTGCCTTCTGTCTGCTCCACCCCTCTCCTGAGAGTTGTGGAGACGCGATACAGTGCATAATTCGGAGGAACACTTATCCTTTATTGTCTTATATTGTTTGTTACTAGATGATAGAGCTAGGCAGGTATGCGTAGATGCCTACATAATTGTAATATGTTTTAATTAGAGGCTGAATTATTCTAGTCAGACTTGCATTAATCAGCCATATAGTAATGCATACAAACACAATTGTATATATAACATTTTCAGAAATATCAAGAAAGTAGAACAACAACAACAATAATAACAATAACAAAAGCAACAGCAAAAACAACAACAACAGCAAGAAATATAAAAAAAAAGGTAGAACAACAACAACAATAATAATAATAATAATAATAATAATAATAATAATAATAATAATAATAATAATAATAATAACATAAACAACAGCAGAAACAACAACAACAACAATGATAACAACATCAAAGCATAGATCCCTCAGAAAAATAAAACTCCGAATATTTCCTTTACCTATTGTTTTGATACATGATTTAACGACAAATTTTCAGCTCCTCAGTTCAGTCAGCTTTCTGCATCTAATGAAACTAGTGTAATGAACGCCAGAACACAGCATAAAAGCGAGACACGCGCAGAGTCGATTTTTGGTCTGCTACGTTCCATGGTCTCTCAATCAACTGGCTTTGGTATGAGATGCTGTGTACATAAAAGACATTTAAATTAGGTGTCCCGCAACATTCTGATAACCTTAAGGTCAAACTTTTGGATCTGTTTGATTTCAGTTAGGTTTATCAACGCATTTATCTTTTTTTTTTTTCTGAATCCATGAATTCCTTCGCTATCCCCGTCACACCTGTCTCTCGTCACAATGAAATTACAGTTTTTGTAAGATGGATATACAGTCACTTCTCATTCGTTTTACAGTGTTACTAGTTTATTTGGCACTCCATTTGAACAAACGTTAACTGTACCCATGACGTTGTTAGTTTCAATACTCGTATATAGTGATTGTTCATTCGATGGCGTAAAAGAGTAAATGCTTTAGTTTTTATAACTTTTGCGTTTATAACTCATCACTCATTAATTTGACATCTTTATAAATACCAAGGAAAACAAAAGCAATAGCAATATATAACTATAATTCCTGAAAAAATAATGTAATGGTCTCGTAATTCATCATCACACAAGGATTTAACATTTAGTTTCATAAATAATAAATAGAAGAAAAGTAATAGCAAGTTAGAACTAAGATTCCAGCGAAAGCCATGCAATGTTCCAGATCAATACACGTCCAGTATCTTGGTAAAAACACAAGGAACGAGTGACAGAGCGGCTTCCCAGCTGGTAGGAAGTTGCAAGTTGTAAGTAATGACTGAAGAACTGAATATATGATGGAATTTCGTGAGCTTTTGGTTCAGGGCGGGTCATAATTTTCGGAAAGCTAAAGCAGAATTTAATCACGTTAGGTTCCTGTGTGATCAAAGTAGAATGTCGGTTTAAACTTAAATGTATACAATGCCGAAAATGTCAACTTTAGTAATCTCTACTCTTGGGATACACACTCCCACCATCCAGCAGGTCCCGTATATTTCTTCCAGCCTGATCATAAGATTTTTAAATTTGCCACACTAAACGTTATCTCAGTCAGAGCACCTCACGCTATTTTTTTGCCGATATCATTGCATTTCACCATTGTCAGTGTAGCGCTTAGTGAAAATACCATGTAGTGAAATATATATAATGAATAAGCAAGTAAATAGATAGACAGAAAAAATAGAGATAAAATAAAGTTTACTCTGCTCTTTGTATTACTTTCTTTTGCCTTTGTTCCTGAATTTCAATGATTAACTAAATGTTCCTAAATGAGATATATTTGTTTATTTTTTCTATAATTCTGCTTTCTTAAATTAAACCCTCTACATATTTCTACGCCTTTCTTCTTTTGTTTTTTATCTCTGTTGGTCATCAGGGAAAACGATTTCCATTTATATATCCTGCTAACTTTTCAGTAAAGTGCCGTAGCTTTGGTGCAAGTGACAGAGAGATTTTTAGAGTAATCATGGATGTAGGGGGTGACACGTATTATTTATTTATTGCTATCTACCGTTTCTGTTCTACATGTTCAAGCGAGTTTTTTAGAGCTTTCATCCTTTTCTCTGCAGCTTCATTTTGTTTTGTTTCTGCCCGTTCTATTGCTGCTGCTTTGGTGCATTGTCACTGCTCTTTTCTTAAGATTATTAACAGTGGTGTCCCTTAGGCTTCTGTCCTGTCACCCACTCTCTTCCTATCAATGACCTTTTCAGCCAAACTTTTTCGTCCTACCGACTCCTATGCTGATACCACTCTGCACTTCGTCTTTTTCATAGGCCTTCAAGAACTGAACAAGGGTATTATATGAAATTTCCCACGAGTTCGGTGAAAAATGAAAGTCCATACCAAGCAAGAAAAGGTAACTTGTACATATTTATATATTAAAAAACGCACCTCAACAAGACAAGTAGAATTTTCACACTTTGCACATTAAAAAATACAAAAATACGTACAACAGTTTCCTCTGACAATATAATGCGGTAGCTCACCCAAATAGGATATATATACTCTCCACATTAAACACACGGGTGCAAAATACACCTAATACACCTATTCTGAGCAAACACCATGAAACATTTCACTATACTATCACGCAACCACTCATACACATCTATTCAGTAATATCACAGACAATACAGAAGATTGGCCTCACAAACCCAGCACAGATGATCCATTCCACTCCATTCTACATACCATACTCTATCCAAAACCCAAAAAACTCTACTTTACCCAAACGTCTTTTCAAGCTCACCTGCAACTTTATCTCAAGTTTATTTGTAAACGTGATGTTACCAAACTTCCTAGTTTTTCAGTACTTTAGCTGGAAAGGATCAAACGTGAACTCTCAAGGAAGTGTGGTAAAGACGTGCACCGAATTAGTATTACCGATGAAGACCGACCATGTAACTTAACACGGTTCGGTTCCGGTGTCCCAGTCTCATTTCTGACCTCTACTCACAGCCCCCATTCCATCGATTATTTTTCCATCCCGGGAAGAGTAACACAGGATACTATTCCCTCTCTGGCTAGAATTCCCTCCTTTATTATACACCTCGTCATTAACTGTGCCGAATGAATATTAGTTGGGTATTGTCTGTGTTTTACACGATGATCGCATCAAATATGGTACAGTATATGTTCAAGTGATTTAAAGTAACTGCGAAAAACTGAACGAAATGAAGATCGATGCGAGTGAAAAATTTTGACTGAAAAATCTGAATATTTAGTTAGTATTGATTCGTTAAAATAGAAAATGTTTGAGCTTCCAGTAGCCTTCATCTACCAAATCCACGCGATATATCTTGGTGTACGACACGTTTTCTCCTTCGATCTTTTATAAGACCCTTTTACAAATTGAAGGGCATGTTTGAGGGTAGAAGTCAGTATTGTTTCCAGGGGGGAGGCTCATAGCAGGTGGAGGTGTTGTTCCACCACTGAGTCAGGGTGGTGTGCACGGTGCGAGTTTGGCGGTGGAGGGTGGCGCACAGGTCACACCAAGGCAACTTCCTGCGCACCCGCCAGTACCGCCGCCACTGCAGGTGTCGCAGGTATGCGGCAGGGTGAGTGGCTAGATACAGGAGGTGGCTGGCGAGGGCAGCGGCGCTGGGGAACTTAAGCACGTCAATATAAGAATTGAAGGGCAGAGTGTGGCGGTAACTTGGCCCGCCATACACTACAGGCACCATACCGTGCTTCAGTGGGATCCATAACTTCTCGGTGTGATAGTCATCGCACAAGGCGTTTTCGAAAGACAAGTAAAAAAGGTGTGAGGCTGCCAGCCACCTAAAACAATAGTCATCCATGTGATTCTTACCGCACTTCAACTCACCACATTTGCCCACCGTAGTGACTGCCATGAAGCCCTGCAGTGCCGCCACCAGGTCCTCCCGCCGAGAGTCAGTGTTGCAGTGGCTTGCCACCCACGCAGCCACTCTCGGTCGTGTTGCTAACGCAATCTCTTCAGCAGTCATCGTAAAGTCATTGTCTTTCATCAAAAGGTTTCATTACTTTGGCATTCCTCGCCGTAGTCTTCTGGCAGCGGCTCTGTCAGCGTGGTGTTGTCATCAGGCTGGTGAATCAAACCGCCATGTCGTCTGTCTCGCTCATCTCGCAGCCTCCCATCAACCGTCACTCCTTCCTCTCGCAGCCAGTGACGAAACTTATGCATGTGGTGGCTGTAAGAAGTGTAGGTCGGGGAAGAGGTGTCGAGGTAGAAGGTCGAAGAGACTGGGCAATGCCGGGGAGTGGAGAAGGGAATGAGCTCTCCGGCCAGGGCTGTGATGGGGTTGCGGTGGTGGTAAGACATTGTAAGGTTGAAGAACACACCCATGCTCTCCAGTTGGTTCCACAGGGGTGTTGCCTGTTGGCTGATGATTGGCGCCTGTGGGAAGCAAGCAGGTCATTTCTTAAAAAAAAAACTCCTCCTCTACAACTACAACAACAAAAACAAAACAATGAAGATGATGATGAATATTAATTTTACTCTCACCTCCAGCTCCAGCCAGATCCAGAGAGTGTGAGGGTGGCGGGGAGGCAAGGGACGCATCAGTACGTCCAGGCTGAAGAATATCAAGGCATCAGCTTCCTCGACCTGGTCCGTGGTCACATTAGAGCCCCACAGGAACTCACACCTGTCACAGGGAGATGCACGAGATGAGGACTGTAGAAGATTGGTGGTGGTGGTGGTGGAAGTAGTAGTAGTAGTAGTAGTAGTAGTAGTAGTAGTAGTAGTAGTAGTAGTAGTAGTAGCAGCAGCAGCAGCAGTAGCAGTAGTAGTAGTAGTAGTAGTAGTAGTAGTAGTAGTAGTAGTAGTAGTAGTAGTAGTAGTAGTAGTAGTAGTATTAGTAGCAGCAGCAGCAGTAGTAGTAGTAGTAGTAGTAGTAGTAGTAGTAGTTGTTGTTGTTGTTGTTGTTGTTGTTGTTGTTGTTGTTGTTGTTGTTGTTGTTGTTGTTGTTATCATACTAGTAGTAGTAGTAGTAGTAGTAGTAGTAGTAGTAGTAGTAGTAGTAGTAGTAGTAGTAGTAGTAGTAGTAGTAACATAGGCAGCAACAGAGGCAACAACAGTAGTAACACATATACCAATCATCAGGAGCAGCGACAGTTTACAGCCCTAACCTTGATAAATACCCAATCTTAAACACACTACACGACCCACAATGCCACAATTCTTGACTGGCAGACTGACCTCCAGATGGCGCAGCGACCCTTCCTCAGAGCTCCATGGTCGCGGATCATGCCTTTCCAGCCATCCCAGGAGTGCCAGAAGGGCGTCCACAGCACCACGCGTCGCATTGGCCCCTCCTCCTGGTACTGCTCCGCGCATTCCTCGTCGGAGGCTGCAGACATGAAAACCACTAACGTTAAAGTCAATGTCATTAGTCGAGCGATTTATCTTCACATTTTGCATAATTTTTGGCTTCTTTCCTTAGATTAGCTCATCATGGCGTCTTTTATCTTTTATTTTTCTCTTGCCCCTGGTCGATCGTAACCCTTCATACGAAAAAAAAAAGATAAATAACTAAAAATAAAGTACTGATTTCTTTGTCATAACTGAGAGCACGACGCAAACAAAGTAGTATTGGCACATTATTCTTTAAGTAGCGTTATTGAGGAGAATACCATGCACATCACAGTTATACCTGCATCGCTCGGGGCTCCTGCTGGAGTGTCGTCACACGAGGTGGTGGTGGTAGTGTTGGGGCTGTCATACGCCTGAGAGTTGGTGCTATTAGTGGGAATGTCTTCAGTGTTTGATTGATTATTTCTGTGGCCAGCGTCTGTAGCAGTGATAGTTGTGGTGTGGGAAGGAGCGTTTATGGGGTGGGAATGAGTGGTCAAGGCGTGAGGGTGTGCGTCTGAGGGATGAACATCAGTGTCTACTGCGGAGGTGATGCGGGTCAGAGAGATAATAGAAGCGACCCAGTTCTCATAAAAGAAAAGGGAAGGACCCCATGAGATAACGATCAGAACGAGCAGCACCGCCACCAGAACAGACACCGGAACTGGCCTCCACCACCACATCCCGCGTCCACTACTCCACTTGTTTCCACTCTACTCTGCTTCCACGTCTGCGCTTCCTTAATTCCCCGCAGCGATGTCTCAGTGTGAAGCCTTCTTTGTTGCCTTGTCTTTCCTTATCTTGTTGCTATCCTTATGTTGTCTTCATGCTGAGAAAGAAACGTTAATTATATACATCAGACAAAACCTTTAACACGATCGAGTTGTAAATACTGTCAAGAAAGAAAACACTGAAATAGCCAATCCGATTAGAACACACACACACACACACACACACACACACACACACACCGCGTTGTGTAGTGGTTAGCACGCTCGACTCACAATCAAGAGGGCCGGGTTCGAGTCCCGGCGCGGCGAGGCAAATGGGCAAGCCTCTTAATGTGTGGCCCTTGTTCACCTAGCAGTAAATAGGTACGGGATATAACTCGAGGGATTGTGGCCTCGCTTTCCCGGTGTGTGGAGTGTGTTGTAGTCTCAGTCCTACCCGAAGATCGGTCAATGAGCTCTGAGCTCGCTCCGTAATGGAGAAGACTGGCTGGGTGACCAGCAGACGACCGAGGTGAATTACACACACACACACACACACACTCTCTCTCTCTCTCTCTCTCTCCTTGGAACGGATCATTGAAATTCCCATTGATTTCAATGAGAAATAAAGATCAGACATGATATACAATATACAGGTATACTCAATGTGCAGTGGGTCAAGCAACATTAAAATACTGAGTTTGTTTCTTTGAGTTAACCTTAAAAGTGCCGTTGAGCCGTTCTCTCAAACGTTGGTACAGAAGGCTGGCAGTGACTACACTCAGAATAAATTTATTCTTCAGCCCGAAGAATTTCGGAGGTTCAAAATGTAGAATTTTTTTGTTCTCAAGTATATAAATAAAAAAAAAACCGTTTTTATTTTATATTCAATTAGGTTATTGAACATGGAAACAGGAGTAAAAGAGTTTGTACATAATAAGACCTGCCGCTACTCACCTGATAAAAGGTCTTTAACCTTACCCATTTTCTGTCATTCCAGTGTGGGACACTTTTCTAGTGCTGTTATCTTACAATGCTCACAAAATCAGGCTCGCACAAACACCTACTGGATTCAGTTTTCGTTCTCACCTTCAAGTAAAATATTAAAACAAATGTTATAAGATAAGACAAATCATTACGATTATATTCAATGAAATTCTACCATACTTTTGTAGAGCAGAAATTTAATGTTAAACTTTAAATTGAAAACACAACATTGATTGGACTGCAGGGAGAGATGAAGAGATAAATGTGTACTGTACTTGTTATTTTTTTATTTCAATTCTCAATTGAAGCAGAATGACAGACTTCTCACTGATGAATAGACTGATCGAGCTTTGTCTCTTGCCTGTAAGAATGCCATGCAGTAGGGAGAGGAGAGGAGAAGGTGTTTGGTTATAAATGAAATATTCACCGTTCTACAAGTTATCGTATCGCTCGACTGACCAACGTGCGATACAGTGAACTACGGCGCTGCTGTAAGTATACTGGCATTGGGTCCATTCGCTTCTGCTACGAGGAAAGTCTGGTTAATTTGCTAGCTTCCTTGAGGAAAACCAGAGAATAATTACTTGAACCAACTGTTGTCCATATTTTGAAACACTTCCGCGAGGCAGCTCTACTTCAATCTCTATTTCAACTTACACGGGTCTCATGGGGTTCATATGATTCTAGTGACATATTAAAAAAGGCTTTTACACAATCAACAGGATAAAAACACTCTTGAGAAATCTATTAATTGTCTCTGTGGATTTTTAAATACAGTCGCGGCGAGAGAGAGAGAGAGAGAGAGAGAGAGAGAGAGAGAGAGAGAGAGAGAGAGAGAGAGAGAGAGAGAGAGAGAGAGAGAGAGAGAGAGAACAAAGTGTTTCAGAATACAGGCCAGTTTTCCAAGATAGTTTCCTCATAATGGTACGCAACGAAAATTCATGTGACAATATTTGTCGAGATTACTGTAATAACTGATCAGCGGAAAGTCCAGTCATATCTTCACATAATAGTTTCATTAATTGATCTTTTTCTATGTAAAAACATAAATAGCTACACTTCAGTTTATGTGTTTACTGTAACATGCCTTAATTTGTATTACTGAATGTATGAAATATATTTCTTGTGTTTCTTATGATATGGAAGACGTCAAACTCTCTACTGTTACTACTCGTACTATACGCGCCAAGTTGCTAGGCGGTATGTGTATGAGGAAAATAAAGTAATTCCAGTGACTGTATTTCCAAAGCATTTTAGAGTCTAATTTTTTACCAGTTTTAACTCAGGCTGGACTGGAAGTCATTGGGTTTTCAAGACAATTTTCATGATTCTGGCAATGGTCTGACAAGGATTCTGCACCACCATTTGCATATATTGAAAAGAACAACCCGGGGAGCTCTACTAACAACTCATTTAGCCATTTAAATTAGTCTATATAAAACATATCATTATTACTTCATCTCTTCGTCCCTCAATAAATATTTCAAGTCGTGCATGGTCGCTCTAGCTTACTTGATCATAATCTTCTCTATCTTTTGTTGTGCAGTTTGCAGTCATATTTTTGTTAGCAGACGGTGCGGATGGTGAAAATGATGAAAAAATCACTAAACAATGCAAGTCAAGCTGAGGTGGTGGAGTGGAGGGAGTTGTGGCAGCTTCATCTGTTCGTTCATTCCCTTTGACTGAAAGTTACGTATAAACTCTACAAAAATAATTGTGTGGCCACACGTGCAGCTTAAAATAATCCATATGAATATTCAGATGAATATGTATGTAGAGGTGGAGAGGGTGAAGGGAATAAATGTTTTATAACAAGAGGGCCCACCACTGAAACGCAACAAATAGTGAAGGCTACATACCTTCCCATGTGTGGTGGATACAGCTAGGAAAATGGGAGACAACTCGATCCGCCGTAACCAGGGAAGCGAATGGAATAGACAGACAGATGGGATGAAATCCGGAAAGGCCGGGCCAAAGATGACGCGCGCAGCAGACTGAGCTATACACAAACTGATACTCTTAAGCCTGAGCTATAAAGATGTGAAGAAAATGGAAAACAGTCTCATCAAACTGAAGCCAAAATTAACTTTTTTTTTTTCTTAAGAAACGATACGGAATATGCTTGCTATAACTAAAGGAAAATTCAAACAAAAATACGGGGAAAGAGGCCGTAGTAAGTTAACACGAATAGAGTACTTCAATGCAGAAAGACCTAGGGTAAAATATTTAACACCAGTTTCATTTAATAATAAAATAATGTTCATGAAATACATAAGAGAAGCAATAAGCTAAACTTGAAAAGGATAGAGATGAAGAGGAAGACCAAACAGAATTGAAAAGATGAAAAAAAGAGAGAGAGAGGAAAAAGAGATCGAAAATAACATGTAGCATGTAAACACACCATAATGCAAAAATAAAATAAATAAATAAATAAATATATAAATAAAAAAAATGAATAAATAAACTAAAGAAATAGCATTCATTACAAAGCAGATATAGATTTACTAAAGGTTTTTGGTTAAGTAGGTAGACAAAAAGTAAAATCTAGTGACGGCACGCGTTCGGAAGAGGCAGTGGAGATATTGCACGGCTTCATCTCAGCGCACTAGTTAAATTAGTCCACAATGGTTCACCTTGTGATGCATCGGATAATCTGCCTGCTACATGCCTGCCTGCCTGCACTCAGACTCCTCAATGGAAATAACGTCCACGTTCTTTCCGCACCCTCTTCTTCGTACAATATAATGCGCCCGTATAAATGAAACGCTTCCACGTCAAGGAAGTTTTCGAGTGTTCACCATCGTTTTGTTGAGTTACTCTTCTCTCTGCTTATCAACAATAACTATTCGATCCCTTTCATTAATTAATTGGTTGTTGCACAGAGGCTGTACTGTAACTTCTAACCTATCACTGTTGCCATTTGGCTCTTGTTATGTTTTGACTATTAATTATACGTTATCTCCAGTGGTCAACTCAAGACATAAGACTTTCGACTCCGAAACTTCTGTGGACTCGGTTCTATGTAGATTTGGCTACGGTGCCAGCGAAGTTATTAATTACTATAATATCAATTCAAATACATTTAAGTATATCTTTATTTGTGAAAACAATATTCTTTACACATGTGATGTGATTTGTGTTATTTTGCGAAAAATTCAAGTAGAATAGGCCTTCGCCACCCACCCTCCCACAAACCCCTCTCTGCTCCCCCGGCTCGCTACGTACTCAAATATTGCCACAAAGCATTAAATAATCATTTTTGTGTATCATGAACACAATCAAAGTCCTACAGAAAATAATTACAAAATAATAAATTAAATCTCTTGTTAAGTCAGCGAAGAAAATGTACAGGTAACACATAAACAGTGGTTGGGAAGACCTATTATATATAGCAAGTTGGCAACTTAGCCACATACGGGCTGGCGTGCTAGCTGTGTTTTTCAGTTTGTTGTTTGGTGTTCCTTGGAAGCTACAAGGTAAACTAAAGGCGTCGCCACACTAACACATCTGCGTCAACTTTTTTTTTTTTGTTTCTGAAAATCGAGAAATACGAGAATCTTTTCAGCGCTCCTCGTCACGCGCGCGCACGCCCACACACACACACACACACACACGGTAGCTCAGTAGTTAGAGCACTGGCTTCACAAGCCAGAGGACCGGGGTTCGATTCCCCGGCCGGGTGGAGATATTTGGGTGTCTCCTTTCACGTGTAGCCCCTGTTCACCTAGCAGTGAGTAGGTACGGGATGTAAATCGAGGAGTTGTGACATTGTTGTCCCGGTGTTGGTGTGTGCCTGGTCTCAGGCCTATCCGAAGATCGGAAATAATGAGCTCTGAGCTCGTTCCGTAGGGTAACGTCTGGCTGTCTCGTCAGAGACTGCAACAGATCAAACACACACACACACACACACACACACACACACACACACATACAGGCGTTTGTCTGCACTTTAATCAACCTAGGCTCTCTCTCTCTCTCTCTCTCTCTCTCTCTCTCTCTCTCTCTCTCTCTCTCTGTGGCATATCACTACCCTTGCATTCTAACAAATACATAACTTGCAACTCACACCAGCAAGCCACGGAACTAGCTTTACGGGACCCCAATTCATCATGAGTGCCGCTCAGTTGATCTACAGGCAAGCAGTCAATGCTCTTCACCTTGATACAGCCAACTGAGTTACAATGGCATCCAGCTTGCAGTAGATAAACACAGGCCATTCAAAAATGTACACATCTGCCGAATGATACGAGCCACTGCTTGTTGTTATATATCCACAAGTTGAATATAACATGTAATATCAAGCGATTTTATATGTTATTCATATAAGATATATTCAACTTAAGGTATTTTGAACAAAAATATTTACCGTAGTATATCTTTACAGTATATTATTAACATAGTTTTTCATTTGACAACAAAAGTTGAGGACAACTCTACTCCGAAGACGATCACTACTGCGTGATGATTCTGACGAAAAAGATGACGGAAAGAGGTAAATGTTGACGGAAAACGCTGAAGGAAAATGAGCTTAATGTGTGACGGCGCCTTAAGTGTGACCACGAAAAAATTACATCCACTCTGAAAATTAAAGTCAGCCAATTTATGTAAGCATGAGTATGAAGTGAAAAAAAAAAAAAAAAATCGTGGAGCCTCAACAGCCAAGGTGGGTGGGAAGTTCACTTACTTTTGTCAGTCACTTTCCACACTGATAAACGGAGATATATAGCCAAGGTGGACTTGCTGTAACAATATTGGGTGCCTCTACAACACTGAATGCTGCACCTTTCCTTGGCTATAAACTTAGCAGGGATTACAGTATAAAAATAAGGAGCACAGACAGCACTCGGGACGAGGTGAAAGCAGCACGTCCGGGCGTTACTTGATGTTTGTTTACTTCCAAGCACAGACAAGCAAGGGATACGAATGTACTTCCAATCACGGGCAAGCGGGGGACACGAACCTACTCAAAATAGTGTTATTTACGTCTGTGTTATAGCTATTGTGACTTGTGGGGGTAAAAAAAAAAAAAAAGGAAAAAGGTAAATTTTTACAATAATATGAACAACTCACTTCGTTTTTTTTTTTTTTTTGGTAGATTTTGACCTGTTTTGAGTGAATATGCACTTTGTTTCCGTCGCAAATCCGTATTTTTTTCTTACCCCCCTCCCGGTTCTTGCGGAAACATGATTTTGCGGTAAAACGAACCAACTCTTTCTTGCTTATGTTAAATTTCCACCTGTTTTGAATATATATACACTTTCTATTCAATGCGAGTTTTTTTTAATAATTTTATCAACCCCCTCCTATCCCCGTCTTTTGTGGATATACGAGTTTCCGGTAAAACGAAGCATTTTTTTTTTCTGGTATATTTTTACCGCTTTTCAATGAATATACACTAACCTTACCTAACCTAAACCTAACCTAACCCTAACCTAACCTAACTTAAACTAAACTAACCTAACCTGACCTGACTTAACCTAACCTAACTGCAATGGATAATATATGCATAGAAAGTCATTACCTTATTGGTGGTCCAGTCCTTCATCGTCGCCGGAGACGTCACTGAGAGAAGGTGGGTGGGTAAATTTTTACAATAACATGAACAGCTCACTTGGGTGAATAGCAAGGAAATAATGCACGCTACACCCAACACACGGTAAATGGATCTGATTTGTATATTTTTTATATTATGTTTTTCATATTATGTCTATGTCTATACATTTATTTACATATCTCATGCAGAGATGGATGGACTTATCTTTTTTGTTAAGAAGAGGATTTCTCTGTGATTATCATTATAAGGAGCAATGTAGTTTTTAAGACCTTAGGTTAGATTAGGTTTAGTTCTATTTATTAGTATATATATATTTTTTTTATTTGTATGTATTTAGGACAACTATGTATTTATAATTTTGTATGAGGCCCTGTAGAGCACCATTTACTGGTGGAATAGAGCCTAGAAAAAAAAAAAACAATAAACAATAAATAATAAACGGTGACATCTTCCTAAGACTGATTCAAATATTTCAAATTGAACCGCTTCTCTCGCCACACATTGAAATACGACACTATGACTGGCTGAATTAATTTTGATTATTTTGTTATTGGCTACTGGTTTCATGTTGAAACAAAAGAACCAGTCACCGTCATAATATATCGCGCTTGCGCCGATAATGTAACATACGCACACACGAAAACACACCAAAACGGCGTTCCTCGAATCCTCACTCCTCACTAGTCCTCAGTGCCTGCCTGTCCATCGTATGTTGTGGTACATCGCCTTCCACCATTGGCACAACAGTGAATTTAATCTTGATAAAATTGAATAAATAACAATTTGCGACGGGTGTGTATGGGTTCAAATTGATCAGAAGAACAAGGTCTATAAGATGAGAAGGGTAACAAAAGCCAACTTGCTGCTTATGCTAAAGTAAAATAATACCGGGAAAAAAGGTACAAGTCTGTCCTGTAAAATATTAATGTTTTAGAGACTTTTTTCTTTTTTGCATGTAAAGGTGACTTACCTAAGCAAAGCAACAATGCAAGAAAAGAAAAGATAAAAAAAAGCTCACTGAGATGTCAATCCCGAAAGGAAAGAGTCAAAAGGAATATGTAAGATTGGAAGAAAAGTATATCATTCTATTGAAACCAGAGGTTTCAACACACACACACACACACACACACACACACACACACACACACACACACGGTAGCTCAGTGGTTAGAGCGCTGGCTTCACAAGCCAGATGACCGGGGTTCGATTCCCCGGCCGGGTGGAGATATTTGGGTGTCTCTCCTTTCACGTGTAGCCCCTGTTCACCTAGCAGTGAGTAGGTACGGGATGTAAATCGAGGAGTTGTGACATTGTTGTCCCGGTGTGTGGTGTGTGCCTGGTCTCAGACCTATCCTAAGATCGGAAATAATGAGCTCTGAGCTCGTTCCGTAGGGTAACGTCTGG
The DNA here is from genome assembly GCF_017591435.1 of Portunus trituberculatus. Lineage (NCBI taxonomy): Eukaryota > Metazoa > Arthropoda > Malacostraca > Decapoda > Portunidae > Portunus > Portunus trituberculatus. The sequence continues at coordinate 14,987,609 of NC_059295.1, forward strand.
CTGTCTCGTCAGAGACTGCAGCAGATCAAACAGTGAATTACACTGGTCTCAGGCCTATCCAAAGATCGGAAAAATGAGCTCTGAGCTCGTTCCGTAGGGTAACGTCTGGCTGTCTCGTCAGAGACTGCAGCAGATCAAACAGTGAAACTCTCTCTCTCTCTCTCTCTCTCTCTCTCTCTCAAATTTATGATATGGTAAGAAACCGAAAATTCTTAAATAAAATAAATTGAAAATAAAAGTGTTGAAACCAAAGTATATATACTACGTTTAGCTACCTATACTCATATATATATATATATATATATATATATATATATATATATATATATATATATATATATATATATATATATTTTTTTTTTTTTTTCTTACAATGCATAATTTACTGTATGATGCTCACACTACATACTCACCGGAAAAATTGTAATATCAATTACAGCACAGGCCAGGCCATATCTAGCAGTCTTGGTGGGAGCATTTATTATTAAACGTTTTGTTCCAGATTTCAGTCTAAATATGACATTTTTAAGAATAACTCGTGTAATGGCACTCCTTCCTTTCTGATGCCTATATCGTGCGTATTTGGTTAGGATTCGTTGACCGATCTGAAGTTAAAATTTTTAACATTTCCACGAATCATAAAGTAGTCACAATTCAGAGTAGCATTCCTCGTCTTGGTGTACACTCTGCTAAGAAATATGACTGCATGACACCATTCTGGATCTGAGTCTACAGCGACAAGACTTTTCGAGGGACGTCTGTATAGTCGCTTCTAATAGACGCCAATATGAACAAGATAATCTAAACTGTATACTCATTACAAGATAAAGGCAATCTTGATATCCGGAAGTAAGCAAATCTCAGTTTAAAGTGCTAGATCAATAATCATAATACATACGCGTCCCTAGGGGATATATGACTTTTGCGATAGATTGCCGCAGAACTTCCTCATGTTCCTTGTGTTTGGAGCTTACTTCAGTGATGACGGGACAGTATAAACCTCAAAATTAATATACAAGTTTATGTACGAGTTATAATCGTTGGGCATCTGTAAATTAAAAGCTGGCACTTCCTCAGTCACATTCAAATCATACCAGTTGTTCATATTTGCTTTTCGATATAACTAGAATTTTATGGTTTAACGAGAACAAATTACACACACACACACACACACACACACACACACACACACACACACACACACACACACACACACACACACACACACACACACACACACATCTCATATATATATATATATATATATATATATATATATATATATATATATATATATATATATATATATATATATATATATATATATTGGCATATTAAAAAGTTTTCTTCATTATGAACAGGATAAACACTCTTGAGACCTGGTTAATCATCACTGTGGGCATTAAAAAAAAAAGTCACGATGAGAGAGCAAAGTGTTTCAAAATAGAGTCCTTTATCCTACCTATACATTCCAGAGCCAGAGCGTGCGTAACAATCGCGCTACAGTACCGCGGAACACTCGTCCGCTAGCTATAGTACCAAGCTCTCAGCGGCGAACTCTCATGACTACGCCACTATATTACAAGCCTGTTATGTTCTCTAAGAATATAAGAACGTTAGAAAACAAGAGAAGTTGTAAGAATCCATCAGGCCTACACGTGGCAGTTCCTGAGTGAAACTTACATTATTTCCATCTATCGTCCCCACCTACAAATTTGTCTAGTCTTTTCAAGCTCCCCCTAATAGTTTTATTTTTTTTTAAGAACGATAAACCTGTAAGTATTCTTTATTTTGTTCGCAAGACATTTGAAAACATTTCTTATAATAGATTACAAGTAGACATTATTTTGTTTCTCGGTCTCGAAAAATAAATATAATATTTAAGACACTTAGCTTATACAAGTCCACATTTCTCATGTTTATTGGCAAGTTCGCTGGTTTTCTTAACACTCACCTTTCCTGCCTCGCTTCCTGGTCCATCCATCCCGCTGAGGAGGCCACTAGATAGAGTACAGAACAGAGCCTATGGGATTATCTTGTCCCACACATTGTAGCACGCGATCCCAGAAAAGCCTCTCGTCCTTCTCTGACCACCGCGGGACTATTCGCAGGTTCGGAACACTATTATTTGCTTGCTATCTTTACCAGCCTCAACCCACTTACGGTTCCCGACACCTCCTTATTCATTGGCGTGTCTGAGTATTGCACGCAGCATTCATTCGGAGCCTGAACTTTGAAAAAAAAAAAAAAAAAAATTCCGAGTTTTAAGGTAGTACATACAATAGTACAATAGTGTCCCCTTTTCAGTTTATGATTCTGTTATGTATAAGATTCAATCGATATTCCATTCGTTATTAATTTTTCATTTCTTTTTTCCAGTGTTTGTAGTTGTGAGGGTGCCTTTTATTATTTGCAGTAATACTACAATGATGGTAAATATTATATCCTCCATTTTCTTCCCCTCTTATTGAGTGAATGAACATAATGAATTTCAATACATATTCAATTTTTTTTTTTTTTAATTCATGGGTAAGTAGTCAGCTAAGGCGGTGCTTAATTAACACACACACACACACACACACACACACACACACACACACACACACACACACACACACACACACACACACATATCTTCGTAAGCGAGCTAATACATTTCTGGAAGATCTTAAGCTGGATAACAATGAGGACCAGGAGAAACAGTAGGCTATACCTGCCAGGTTTATCCAACGCTCCTGACATTAAATTTAATATTTGGTCAAATGGTACTTCACGCTACAATAAGATTGATATAAAAAATAAAAGAAAAAAATTGTTATACAACTAATAGAATGATATAGAAACTAGCAAATGAATAAAGCCACTTTATCATCATCTTTATTTCATGAGCTGGTAATTTAGTGAAGTTCTTTCTTAGTAGGTATCTCTCCTATGGTTTAATTATTGGACCTAAACTAATTTAATAGAGCGGTTTGAGGACATTTATCCCATTCTTTTAGCTAACTCTCGACCCCTCTTACAAGAAAAAGAAAAAAAAATTCGAAGAAAACACTGAGAAGTATAGGAATAGACTATATTATAAATTTTTGGGAGGTTGAGCTGAGACAATATCATATTATATTATATTATTATTACATGATTATCATAGTCATCTTGAGGTGCTTAGGGACACCTGGACTGCAGACATCCTTCCTCACCATGCAGGGACATGGTAAAGAGCCGCTAAGCAAAAGTTAATGCCCAGTGGGACTATTAACCCTCCCAGGCTCCTCATGGCTCGCCCTCGCACAACAGGGTGGGACACTTACGAGTAATGACAGGGCAAGCACGCATTGCATTGCTGTCATGATATTTTGTCCGTTCATTATTGTAATAAATGTAAAAAATAACCTTACACTGTTGTCAAGGCGTCTTTTCTGTTAATTACAGCTAATGCTTGATTACATATTTTTTCTCTCTCTCTTCCTGCTGCACCACAACTACGGTAGTGAGCTCCCGGGTGAGGGACTCAAGGGATTAGCACTAACAAGTGAAAATCAGACCACTGTCTATGAGTCAGGCGTCTGACAGTGTTTATCGAGTCACCAAAGCAATGTCAAATCCTTCGTTACACCTCGGGACTTTGCCACCCAATAGTGATAGAATCCAGTAGTAGTAGTAGTAGTAGTAGTAGTAGTAGTAGTAGTAGTAGTAGTAGTAGTAGTAGTAGTAGTAGTAGTAGTAGTATGTTTTAGCAGCAGCAGCAGCAGCAGCAGAATCCTCTCCAAGCTAATCTTATCCCCCGTAAGAAAAACCTTTTATTGTTTAAAATAATGATCAACAGAAAGCGTCTTATTAAACATTTTTGCGGCAAAGTAATCAAACGGTCCCACACGAGCCCTACTGATCTCCTTTTCTCTCCACTACTGTAGAGTCCACTTCCTGCAGGTGCATTGTCCCTCCTTTTCTCCCTCTCTTAACACAACGCAACAAGTATATTGCTCCACAAACAGCTGTCCCCTCTTCCATTGTGTAAAACTGTGCCCGTACATCTATGTCGCGGCACCTGCATCCCGTGTAATTGCACTCTGCACTACGGGAACTGAAGCCCATCCCAGTGTGCGCTATACAGCCGCATAGATAAATATTTAATCGAGTACTGTATGTTGTGAGACGGAGAGATTAAGCGAGTTTTATATTGCGTTCCTTAGTCAATTACAAAAGAAAGCTTTATATAATAAGGAAAAAAACATTGCCAAACTCTACTAAAAACAGAAAACAGTCAAACCATATTAGCAAAGACGACCGAAGGTTATAAAGGAAATGTTATGCAAGTACGACGCTTCTTTTCTTATTCTGGATTATTCTTTTTGACCTTAATGTGTGTGTGTGTTTTTTTCGATCTTTCTGTTGCCTTAGCAGAGAACCTCTCTTAAATAAAAAACAAAACAAAAAAACAATAAGCAAACTGAAAAGATACGTATCAATATCATCCTTTTTTATGTAACTCAGAAATAGTGTGTATATACATAAAGTCATAATTTTCCTCGGTGTGATCCCTTCCAATGCTTGTAAATAGGAGTGTCTTTTTATCCCCTTCAAAAGACCTTCAACAGCGGTCTGCCTCCAAAATCAACAGTGCTAAGTCCATCCTTTAAGGTGAAGCAGGTCGACCTCTCATCACCTTTATACAACCACGCTCTTGTCTAAATAACAGTACCGTGGGCGTAATGGAAAGTCTCTCTCTCTCTCTCTCTCTCTCTCTCTCTCTCTCTTTCACTGGATGTTTGTAAAGATCTTGGACTTGGCTGAGGGTTAATTCCTGGGACAGACTTCATGTGTATTATCGTTTTTGCACATAATCGTAATTGTACTACTTTTCCACACTCGACTCGTTGAAAGCCAAGTTGGTTCTGGAAATTGAGTGCGGTGTCTCTGGAGTGAGTAGCTGTATTGGATCAATAATAATTAGCTCATTCCGCGAAATATCGTGAAGTACGTATTCAGACTATCGTCTCCGCTTTTGCCCAAGTGCCGCAAATTCTGTTACTCATTACCGGATGTAAACTTTCTATTCATCTTAGTCCACATTATCTGTACCGAGGTGCTGTGCCATGTGACTTAATTGGGCCCATGTGACTTAATTGGGGCATTGTGTTTCTCTATGTTCTTCGATATTCAGTTATGTAAATGAGGTCTGAAGGTCGACAAACCAGACTGTTATTTTCTATGATCCTGTCTATTAACTTGTGCAATACTTAAGTCAGTAAAACTACAAGCCATGATTCCCTCCAAAAAGAAACTACCAAAAGATCAAAAGTTTGGTGTCTGAAACAAATGTGGCAGCAAACGTGTGACAGGTATAAAACATTAAGATACTATGAAGTACGCCAGGTGTGTTGGAACAGCAGTAATTGATGGTGGTACATTACAGATGATGAACACCCAAACCCCAGTCTCGGTAGCGGCTGCCCATCCAAGCCTATGTAACCGCTAACACTGTCCCACCACGAGCCACCTCCCCTGGATAACACGGAACCACAAACAATTGACTGACCCTTCATCATCTATCAACCGCCAACTGATCCCCTTGACTCCCAAGCCACTTATTGATCCTCTGGGCAGTTCCATCGACTCCTGGGTTTTGATACTCACCTGCTCGAGACGATGCAAGGAATGTATCCAGTGTGAACATTTATAAGTATCTGAGACTTGTAGATGTCTGGTATAAACACGGCCTAAGGGTGAAACACTAATTTAAATGTAAACAATAGCTATATCATAAATATAAACTCTAAATGTAAATCACACTAAATAAACAACCGAACATTAATGTAAACTGTATTACTATAA
>NC_059295.1:14998440-15028440 GCF_017591435.1 Portunus trituberculatus
AGATACTGGTTAACTCTTGCATTAGGAAGATGGACAGAATAGGGATGAGAAGAAGTAGAGAGTCTTGTGCAGCGAGGCCGCAGGAGGGGAAGGCATGCAGTTAGCAAGTTCAGAAGAGCAGACAGCATGAAAACAGCGGTAGAAGACAGATAAAGATGCAACATTGCGGCGGTGACTTAAAGAATCAAGACAGTCAGTTAGAGGAGAAGAGTTGATAAGACGAAAAGCTTTAGATTCCACCTTGTTTAGTAAAGCTGTGTGTGGATCCCCCAGACATGAGAGCCATACTCCATACACGGGCGGATAAGGCCCTTGTACAGAGCAAGCAGCTGGGAGGGAGAAAAATGGACGAAGACGCCATAGGACACCTAACTTCTTGGAAGCTGATTTAGCAAGAGTAGAGATGTGAAATTTCCAGTTTAGATTTTTAGTGAAGGATAGACCGAGTGTGTTTAATGTAGAGGAGAGGGAAGTTGAGTGTTATTGAAGAAGAGAGGATAGTTGTCTGGAAGGTTATGTCGAGTAGATAGTTGTAGAAATTGAGTTTTTGAGGCATTGAACAAAACCAGGTTTTCTCTGCCCCAATCAGAAACAAGTGAAAGATCAGAAGTTAGGCGTCCTATAGCATCTCGCCTTGAGTCATTTAATTGTTGTTGGGTTGGGCGTCTGTTGAACGCTGTTGAATAATGCAGGGTGGTATCATCAGCATAGGAGTGGATAGGGCATTGAGTCAGATTTAGGAGATCATTGATGAATAATAGAAAGAGAGTGGGTGATAGGACAGAACCCTGTGGAACACCACTGTTGATAGTTTTAGGGGAAGAACAGTGACCGTCTACTACAGCAGCAATAGAACGATCGGAAAGGAAACTGGAGATGAAGGTACAGAGAGAAGGATAGAATCCGTAGGAGGGTAGTTTAGAAATTAAAGATTTGTGCCAGACTCTATCGAAGGCTTTCGATATGTCAAGGCCGACAGCAAAGGTTTCACCGAAGTCCCTAAAAGAGGATGACCAAGATTCAGTTAGGAAAGTAAGAAGATCACCTGCAAGTAAGAGTCTAGGTTTAATGAGCAGCAGAATAAAATAGGTTTGACGAGACCGACCGCTCACTTACAAACACGAATCACTCCACCACGACCTCTGCAATAATAACACTAATATTACCTTCCACCTTGTACCCGCCGTGGCTTACTAACAAGGTCATTTACCTTAGAAAGAACAGTCTAATTACCGGATATCCATCACCAGCATATCAATATCCATACTCTCCTTACTTGCCACCTCTCCCCCGGTGTTACTCACTGATAAGACCATTACCGAACGAGTTTGGTAGATTGAAGGATATCAGAAAGGGAAGTATGGCTAGTATATCTCTTTACATTTATGCTTATCCTTTGTTAACATTCAAAGCGCTGGAAGGAATGTTTGCACGATATACGGGAAAGAACAGAGAACAGTGGGTTAATTTCGTTTTTTCCAGAGAAGAGAATGTCGTAGAATAGAAACGTCTGAGTGTTTCCAGAAAAAAAAATTGTTTAGTGGATTTATAGGAAATTCATGTAACAGTGAAAGTGTTAATAGTATAATAGCCTATCATCATGACGCACTACGAGATCCTGTCCTTACTTTTGTCACAGAGATGCTCCAGCGCCGCCTGTCCCTCGGCGTGATGAGGTGAATGGAGCACTTATCTGGAAAATAGTTAAGAAAGAAATATCAATCCTGTTGTTCATGAATTTTCAATAAGTATAATGAAGGCCTAGCTTTAATAGGTAGATAGTTCAGTGCTGCTGTTCCCTTTTGAATGAACACTTGCTTTAAAGTCAATTAGGTATTATCATATTCTTATACCAAGCAACATGGCTTTTGTTAACCTTCTCATCTTATAGAGCTTTTTATTCTGAGTAATCTGAACCCATTCATACTGTCGCAAATAGTTTATAACGTTGATAGAAAAATAATAAAAACTGCCACTTTTGAGAAGAGCGAGCGACACCTACCCATATGATGGACTGTCGGGCACTGAGTGTCGGTCGAGTGACTGAGGATGAGGAAGAGGAACCTTCAGCAGGAAGTTAGGACCGCCGTTACGTATGTTCATTATTTGCGCATGAGTGAAATGAATGACGATGAATGGTTCTTTTGTTTGAGCACGCAGCCACTGACCAATAAAAATAATACAGAATAAGTCTAGCCAATCAGAACAGTTTGTGGAGAGAAGCGACTCTATTCGAAATTGAATCAGTCTATGGAAGATGTCTGCCCGGGCTGGGTGTTGCCTCTATTATAGCCATTGTATCGCCAAATTTTATAAAGAGAAATAAGGTAATGCCTTCATATTAATTTCTTAGCGTTGTCAGTCAGCTTAGGTTAGTTTGCTTTGGTTAGATTCGTTTAATTGTGTTAAATAAAGTTAATTTTGTTCTGAGGAAGACGCATTAGTGGTGCATGTCGCCTTAACTAAGTTACTTTAACTAGGTTAGGTTAGGGTAGGGTAGGTTAGGTTACTTTAGTTTAGATTAACTAGGTTAGGTTAGGTTAGGTTACTTTAGATTAACTAGGTTAGGTTAGGTTAAAATTAGGGTAACGTTAGTTTGGTTTAAATAGATAAGTTAGAATAGGGTGGCGGAGCCAGCGGTGAGCAGCGGTGGGGACTTATTAAAAAAATATACTTAGAACTTAATAAGGCGAAGAACGACAAAGTTGACGGAAACTACCACTTCAATATATAAAAAAAAAAAGGACGAGGAAAGAAAAAAAATTACTCTCGCATACGATAACCCAACGCCATTGTAAAAACTCACACGCAATCTCGCAACACAGCGCCACACCATTCACACACTCGCCTCGCACACACAGCCTCCAGCAAGCGTCTTAGATTCGAGGCAAGGAGCTGAAGTCGTTTTCATGTGTTCGACGCCTTTGCTTCCCTGACACAGAGGAAGCTTTGCCAGACACACTGACTACAGATTGTATAAGTGGCACACCGTTGCCAGCAATGTGTTTAAGTTTCTGATGGTAGGTTAAAGGAGAGAAACAACCTTAACAGTACACTTGCTGCATTTGCTCAAAGATACAGAGGCCAGGTATAGAGAAAGCAATGAGTGTGGCAGCCAGGTAGCGAGACAGACTAGCCACCGACAGCGTAAATGCAGCGTAAATCCCATCCAAAAAGTACAACCTAATTTCAAACTGCAAAAAATTTCCCCCTGCAGTTATTCAGTACTGTCATTATTGAGGAAAAGCAGTTAGCCATCCCTTATATTACTCAAGTATCAGGTTCATAACTCACTATGCGTCACGACCCCTACACATGTACATGTACGTCCCTTTATCTAGACGCAAAGCATGGCATCAATCCCTAGTTCCGAAAAACTCTGGTTTTCACTAATAATATATACAGGTAGCGACGGCCAACGGAGCTAATTTTGAGTTTTGAATAAGATAATGAAGATTGCCTGCTTAATCGTGATGTGTAAACCTATATCACATAAACATGGAACAAAAATTAAGAGTAATGAAATAAAAAAGCAAGGAAGAATAAAGAGAAATATAAAAGTTCTAAGTAGATGTTTTGTTGTGAAACACTTGATGTAGACATGACCTACAAAAAAAAAAAAAAAAAAAAAAACCCTGGCGTCTCCCTTGTCTCGTTTGTGTTGCAGGAGTCGTGAGTGCTGCCAAGACTTCCTTTTTTGTGTTATTCAGTCATATACAACAATAACAGCTTGCTTTAGAAATTGTTCACCCCAGGACTGGATACTTTGAATCCTAAAATGATAAAAGGATAAGTCTGACCTCGGAGATCTTCGAACATTTGGTATTCACGAAGATAACTTGGACCTGCTCAAGATGGAGCTGTCACATGACTCTGATTGTAACGTTTGATTGCGTGAGTGAGAAGTGAAGTCACCAGTCAGGATAATATCTGGGTGCACTCTCAGTGGTCGATGATTTCCGGGTGTGCGCACGTAATGTACGAAATTACTTAAGGTGACAAATGATCATTGTGATTACAAACCAGAATTGTAAGTTGCAAACCATTCTGAAATTCCTCACAGACACAAAGTGTTAGCAGATGTTGCGGGTGTAACATTTCTAGAAGATTGGTTGGATAAATGACTTGCAGAAAGAGGAGCGGAGTTAGTGAATACTCAACGTTAATGTTACTGTTTTCATGAACTGCAAGCATTCACACATTTGTATTTTTTGGTTCTCCACTTCAAAAGTTTAACCACTAACCTGCCTCTTCATAGAAAGACGACTACTTAATTAGTTAGTAAATGTTTTCCAGATTTAAGATTGATTGTACATATTACTACTGATCAAATGTGCATGGTCATCTTTAACAAAGATTTCTCATTTCTCATTTGATTTGCTTCGTCAGCGCGATGCGAGGCCACACCAGAGGACGCTGCGTGCCGCGTCGTATGGCGTTCGGCTTGAGCTCCTGCTGAATGGATTTTGTGGGGTGTTTCTACCAGTGCCACTGACAGTTGCGTGGCAATAAACAGTATCTTTTTTCTTCCAGTGTTGTCACTTTTACGAGGTGAAACCTACGCTTTTCACTCTCACACACATAGTAGACGCAAGGAACAACCTTCCTGAATCCTTAGTACGAAAAGGAAGCCTGCTGGAGCGTCAGCAGCCACCAGCATAGCGGCGGCCCCCATGCGGGGCATCAGCAAAGACAGCAGCGCGGCCACAACGCTGCCGGAACCCGTCATAATTTCAGCACAAAGCACAGCTGGAATATTAATCATGGCTCGTGTACATAAACCAGCCCTCACGGCCTCATCCGAGAGCTGTGGGTGTCCTGTCTACTGCCTACATTAATTAATATGACACAGTGAAGGTGGAATAATTCATTAGAGGATAGTCATGTTGGCTCTCTCGCTACTTCATGATTTTTCAATTAGCAAACAAAACAATTCACGTGCAAAAGACTGGCCTAAAGATGACATCGCAATCACTACTAACCCACAACAAATCATTCCATGTGAAGGGATAAATACACGGTTAATTATCATACGTGTGATCAAGCAACAAATACTCCACATGAATTGCCTTTGTGAGTTATGAGGTACTGGTGGCTGAGGAACATCGGAATTCCGCCGCTCTATAATATGTGCCCTGAAGGAGCAAAAAGGCTGAAGTGACGCCCTGGATATTGCTCACAATGGAGACCTCGCTCATTCCAAATTCTAGGCAGACCACAACAGAATTAGCGGTGTAATGAATAACGCACAGGTACGAGTAATAGGATTGTCCCGAACTGTGGATTTGAAGGAGGCGTAGCCATACCTGTGCTGGAAACCTCACCCAGCTTATGTAGCGCGGCGTGGCGAGACCCGCCTATTGTTTTCTCGCATTGGCGGCTCAGTAAATGCAGCAGTGGTACAAATAGCTTCATTAATCATGTTATTGCATGGGTTCGGGGAGCACGATTTTTCCATTCTAGTTATATGGTAAAATGTTGTGTGTGACGGAGAAACAGTACATTGTCGAAAGGAGGAAGCAGGTGTTCGTCCGTGTCCGTCTCTCTCTCTCTCTCTCTCTCTCTCTCTCTCTCTCTCTCTCTCTCTCTCTCTCTCTCTCTCTCCTAGGTATTCTATTCACAACCTTCACTTTCTCTCTCTCTCTCTCTCTCTCTCTCTCTCTCTCTCTCTCTCTCTCTCTCTCTCTTTTCTAGGTATTCTATTCACAACCCTCACTTTACTACGTACATCGCAAAGTGGTTAACCCGTGTACGTGGACAAGCACCAGAGGAGTCACGCACGCAGGCAGGCAGGCAAGGCAGGGATATGAACACACATTCACGCCAGCACGCACGCACGCACGGAGCAGAGGCTTGGGCGTGCCCCTACTCCCGTTCACACACGTTCAGGAGATATGATTTATGAGTTTTAAAATATACACAACTTTCTCGCAAATTTAGAGAGAGAGAGAGAGAGAGAGAGAGAGAGAGAGAGAGAGAGAGAGAGAGAGAGAGAGAGAGAGAGAGAGAGAGAGAGAGAGAGAGAGAGAGAGAGAGAGAGAGAGAGAGAGAGTGTTACATAGACACAGGTCACAACAAATCTTGCCATCCTTCCAAAATGACCAGATCTAGCACTATTAAGGTGGTAGTAACAGAAAAGGACAGCAAAGTATAAGGCTCTCTCCCCACCTTCCACTCTCTTCACCAAAGACGTACAGGAAAGGTCGGAAACAAATACCTCATGGACTTGAAGTAAAACCCCGAAAGAAATTTTTGAGGAGAGAATGAAAACAGATGAAAAAGAGAGGCTGTAGACCGAAGGAAAGTATCTGTCAAGACGGCGTTTAAAAATCTCTACAGTGTTGCAATCAATCACTTCTCTCATACTGTACATTGACTGTGAACAATATCTTTAAAAAAGTTTTTTATTCATGAGTATTGGAGAATTTCGCAACTATTTTGAACGGTTTCCTTGCGTGCAATTTGAAGAGTTTATCCAGAAATACTGTAGTTCATGTTATCAACGCCTTTGGTGATTTTAAACACGTATTTTAAGTCGCCTCTTAGTCTTCTTTGATTCAATGGAAAGACGCACGCACACACACACACACACACACACACACACACACACACACACACACAGAGAGAGAGAGAGAGAGAGAGAGAGAGAGAGAGAGAGAGAGAGAGAGAGAGAGAGAGAGAGAGAGAGAGAGAGAGAGAGAGAGAGAATTTGTGTATTTCACCTCGGCCGTCTGCTAGTCACCCAGCCAGTCTTCACCATTACGGAGCGAGCTCAGAGCTAATAGACCGATCTTCGGGTAGGACTGAGACACAACACACTCCACACACCGGGAAAGCAAGGCCACAACCCCTCGAGTTACATCCCGTACCTATTTACTGCTAGGTGAACAGGGGCCACACATTTAAGAGGCTTGCCCATTTGCCTCGCCGCGCCGGGTTTCGAACCCGGCCCTCTCGATTGTGAGTCGAGCGTGCTAACCACTACACTATGCGGTGTGTGTGTGTGTGTGTGTGTGTGTGTGTGTGTGTGTGTGTGTGTGTGTTTCACTGTTTGATCTGCTGCAGTCTCTGACGAGACAGCCAGACGTTACCCTACGGAACGAGCTCAGAGCTCATTATTTCCGATCTTCGGATAGGCCTGAGACCAGGCACACACCACACACCGGGACAAGGTCACAACTCCTCGATTTACATCCCGTACCTACTCACTGCTAGGTGAACAGGGGCTACACGTGAAAGGAGACACACCCAAATATCTCCACCCGGCCGGGAAATCGAACCCCGGTCCTCTGGCTTGTGAAGCCAGCGCTCTAACCACTGAGCAACCGAGCGTGTATGTGTGTGTGTGTGTGTGTGTGTGTGTGTGTGTGTGTGTGTGTGTGTGTGTGTGTGTGTGTGTGTGTGTGTAATTCTCCTCCTCGGTCGCGTGCTGGTCACCCAGCCAGTCTTCCCCATTTCGGAGCGACCTCAGAGCTCATAGACCGATCTTCGGGTAGGACTGAGACCACATCAACACTCAACACACACCGGGAAAGCGAGGCCACAACCCCTCGAATTACATCCCGTAACTATTTACTGCTAGGTGAACAGGGGCCACACAATTAAGAGGCTTGCCCTTTTGCCTCGCCGCTTACCGGAACTCGAACCCGGGCCTCTCGATTGGGAGTCGAGCGTGCTAACCACTACACTACGCTGTGTGTATGTGTGCGTGTGCGTGTGCGTGTGCGTGTGTGTGTGTGTGTGTTTACTGTGAACGCTAGCCTTCAAGACAGCTCCTCCATGATTGAGAACAGAACACACTGGACCAATACTTCTAAGACTTCATATCTATCGTTTCAACCTTTCATGAGACCATTTAGATTTCGGAAGCGATCTCTGCCTGGGCCCTTAATTCATGCTGTTATACAAGTACATAGCGTGGTTTGTGGTTCGTATGTTTCTGTATATGTAAACTGGCTTCTATATTTTATCTTCTATAGTGACTTCAGTGAACCTTTTATGATGTTTTTGTTGCTCTTCATCAGAGGTCCTCTTACATAAAAAAAAGAAGGTATTGCATGTAGATCTATTTCTCGTTTGAGTTTCAGCAAGGTCATTTTGAAGCTGAGGTGGGACATGGCATCAAAATTTACTGCACTCCATTTCCTAACTTTGTCTTAGGAAGAACCTACAGTAAGGTAGTATTACACATACAGCGTTTCTTCACTAAAGCTGCATTTGTTTGGACTCGTTTTGGTGCTGGTAGCCATGTGGGAGGAAATGACCTTTCGATGATGAATAAACCAAACCTGCAGTGTGGTGGCGGCGTCATTAGGAATCATGCACATCAGAATTGGTGACGACGCCACCACTTCCCTGCTGGTATGCCAGATTCGGATGCAAAAGATCGTTCCATCCATGAAGAATTGTTTGTCTGGATGGAAGGGCAATATGATAAATTAACGGTGTTTTCCACTAAAAAGAATAGACTTATATTACGTAACTTTTAGCCATTTAAAACGTAAAACAAATTGTAAAATTGAGTTTTTAAAAAGATGTCGACCACCTTCATACTCCAGGGGTTACAGATGCAAAAATCTACATAATTAAATAACAACTTTTCCCTCAACTTTCTCAAATTTACTGTGTAACTTTGTCACTGCAGAATAATGTGAATTAAATACAAGGACAGCCTGCTGTCCTCCAAAACAGATATTATTCACTTGGCCGAACAGCTCCTGCAGGTAACTGAGTAATATCCTCTGTCGAGACTTTTCTTGAAGGCCGATGTGCAGGAGGGTTCCATGTGAGTGCCAGCAGGAGGTGACTTGTCGCCAACCCAAAGTCATCCAAGCATCAGTACCACACACACACACACACACACACACACACACACACACACACACACACACACACACACACACACACACACACACACACACACACACACACACACACACACACACACACACACACACACACACACACACACACACAGAGAGAGAGACACAGAGAGAGAGAGAGAGAGAGAGAGAGAGAGAGAGAGAGAGAGAGAGAGAGAGAGAGAGAGAGAGAGAGAGAGAGAGAGAGAGAGAGATTGATTGATTGATTGATTACGCTCCGTTAGGGTAACACGAAAAATAACACTCCCCAAGTCCTGCAAATTGGTTCACTCAATAAATAATTGCCACAGTGTCAGTAGTTCAAAGTAATTATCGCATGAAGGTTGAGCGTCCTGAGTCACGAGATAATATCATAGACGTGGATTAAATAGCCTCCCGCTGACGCCTTCACGCTGTAAACATTTTCCGAGGGCTGGTAGGCGTGGATTTCACCTAGGTTGTTTATTTGTGGCCATCCACTTCCTGCCTATACAGCCAAATTAGCTAATCCGCTGACCAAACATAAGGTAGCTATGGGCGACTACTGTCATGCCCTCTAGACAGCTTTGGTTAACGCATGATCTACTAATTGATGCAGACAAACACACGGAACACACCCAATGAAGCTTTCTGTATTTGTCTCTCTTACTCCAACTCACTGGTGACAGGGAGTATGTTGCTCGCTGAAGGGAGTTTCAGTCTGACCCACAGTTGCTTGTTTTTTTATAACGTTAAGCAGTGAGTGTATGGCAAGCCACGCGCGGCATCAAGTAGTCCACTTCCTACCTAGATGTGGGTGGCAGCTGTGGCCCGGAGGTAAAGTGGCCAGGTCGTCCTCATAAACTCTACAATTCTTTGAACTATTTTGCTTTACCCCTCCTTGGCAAACCCTCTAACCTGAAAGTCCTTCCTCCTCACAAAGTTCCTTAAGCACACAAACCTCAGACACTGGAAGGCGGCTCACGCCACGGAGGTGTGTGTCTCGCGACGCAAGGCGGCTTTGTTATTTCCTGATTTGTGGAATTCCCGAAGTAGGATCACACACACACACACACACACACACACACACACACACACACACACACACACACACACACACACACACACACACACACACACACACACACACACACACACACACACACACACACACACACACACACACACACACACACACACACACACACACACACACACACACACAGACACGCGCACACACACACACACACACACTGAAGTATTGTCGATTGAAGTTTGAAGTATGTTGTTGGAGTAATTAATCATTTTGAGTCGGCACGTGTCGCAGTTCAACAAAAGAGAAACAAAGCCAAAGTGCGAGCAAGTTGCATCCTGGTACGTTTTGATATTTCTCTAACTGTTGCTTAAGAACGATAAAATTGTAGAGAAATTACATTCAGTCGATGTGAGACTCCAGAGAAATCAAAGGTAACGAACGCTCTGGAAAAACACATTTTACAGAAGTGTGTGTGTGTGTGTGTGTGTGTGTGTGTGTGTGTATATATATATATATATATATATATATATATATATATATATATATATATATATATATATATATATATATATATATATATATATATATATATATATATATATATATATATATATATATATATATATATATATATATATATATATATATATATATATATATATATATATATATATATATATATATATATATGAGTTACTTGTAAGTTTGAAGCTATGTAGAATCGATTCTGGAATTCCTGTTGTGGACGCTATGAAATACTGCAGCAAAATTGTGACACCGTTGGAATGTGAGGAAAAGTTTCCCCTGACCTTGAATTTACAACCAGAAAATGTTTTAACTCTCTCTCTCTCTCTCTCTCTCTCTCTCTCTCTCTCTCTCTCTCTGTGCGTGCGTGAGTGTTTCACTGTTTGATCTGCTGCAGTCTCTGACGAGACAGCCAGACGTTACCCTACGGAACGAGCTCAGAGCTCATTATTTCCGATCTTCGGATAGGCCTGAGACCAGGCACACACCACACACCGGGACAACAAGGTCACAACTCCTCGATTTACATCCCGTACCTACTCACTGCTAGGTGAACAGGGGCTACACGTGAAAGGAGACACACCCAAATATCTCCACCCGGCCGGCCGGGGAATCGAACCCCGGTCCTCTGGCTTGTGAAGCCAGCGCTCTAACCACTGTGTGTGTGTGTGTGTGTGTGTGTGTGTGTGTGTGTGTGTGTGTGTGTGTGTGTTAGAAGTCTTCCAATTCTTATAATGGTACAGCTGCCGTCAGCGTACATGACCAAGCCTCACCGCTGTCAGTCACAGGTTGCGTTCAGACGACAGTTAAGTCTAGTGCGTTGTCAGCCTCACTGGTCTGTAGTCCCGCTGACCGGCCATTTTTGTCAAACTCAAACGTATATAGATAAAATATATTCTTATATCACTTGTTTCCACGCAGATAAATGTCAGAAAATAGTTAAAGAAGGGAAATCGTGATTGGCGAAGTATCTTTAATTGGCGTTGGCTAGAAAGGATATACAGCGAAAACAGTGATGAAAAAATATTCGAGAAAATCCAGTGAAGAACAGATGAAAACTATCATATTTTGTTTTCTTCATTTTTCTGGGAGCAATTAAAGAAAGCCATAACGGAAACACAAATAGGTTAAGAAGGAAAGAAAGCAAATTTTAAGGAACGGTGGAGGAAATAAAACAAAGTGATTATTAAAAATTTATGAAAAGTGAAATTAAGAATGATTGGTTGGAAATAGGAAAAAAATATATTGCATAGTTCAGCAACGAAAAAAAAATAATAAATAAATAAAAAAGATGACAAAGGGGTATGACGAAAACTCCCTTAAAGCGGATAAGTTGAAAGAGAGAAAAAAAAAAAAACACTGCATATCAAGAAAAAGTAAGCATTTGCGATGTTAGAACACGGAGAGAATAATGAGAAGATACGTAAAGTCAATAAATAATAAATGTGAGAAGGGAAAAATAACTAACAAAATAAGAATAAAGAAAAAGGAAAAGAAACACAGCAAGATAAGACAGAATGCCAAAAAACAATAAAACTAATCAACAAAGTGAAGGGAGACAAGTGTACGCACGGTAATTATGTGTGGGCTGGTTTGTTGATTATACTCGGTAAGATGAACCGTGAATTGCAGAGATACACCAAATTACTAAGGGCAAACTTATCCAGAAACACAAGAGTTTAGAACGGGGAACGATTGGGTGTGTCTGAGTTTTATTATAGCAAATGTGGAGAGAGAGAGAGAGAGAGAGAGAGAGAGAGAGAGAGAGAGAGAGAGAGAGAGAGAGAGAGAGAGAGAGAGAGAGAGAGAGAGAGAGAGAGAGAGAGAGAGAGAGAGAGAGAGAGAGAGAGAGAGAGAGAGAGAGAGAGAGAGAGAGAGAGATCCATAAGGTGAAGAAAGATACTATGAACAGATAATGAAGATAGTGAACTAGTATATTTGTAATCATTTGTAATCAGATTAAGTCAGTCCCAGAAAGTAGATAAATAGCAGCAGCTCCCGAAGAAAGGAGGATATATATACAGTGAACAATAATATTACTAAGGAAGGTTCAATCACTTTGGTAGGGATGATGAAACGGATTAGAAAGAAGTGAGGGAGGAGGAATTTCATCGCCTTCAGCGCTCAAAACAGAGAGAGAGAGAGAGATCGAGGTGACAATAGAACTAGTATTACAAGAGTTGACCCCTTCAGTACTGGAACGCATTTTTATCATGAGTTTTTGTTGTGATTAGACGATTTTATTGACATTTAGAAGTCTATGGAGATCAGAAATTTAAAGGAAAGAGTCTTCACTATTCTAATCCCCCCACATAATTTTCTGTAGCTGTATAAAATCAGCAAATACTACGTAGAATAAATATTGAAACACGTCATGGTAGTGAAAGGGTATTAATCAACATCTTCACTCTCTCATCCTTTTCACTCGCAAACTCTGGAGATCTCTGCTTGTTCCTGTCCTCCCCTCTCTCTCTCTCTTACGCCTTCAAGAGAGGAGCATCAAGACGCCTCCTTAATTGAATTGCTCTTTGTATTTGCTTGTCTTTCTGTCCTGCTTTTTTTTTTTTTTGGTATAAGCAAAATTCAGTTTCTCTCTCTCTCTCTCTCTCTCTCTCTCTCTCTCTCTCTCTCTCTCTCTCTCTCTCTCTCTCTCTCTCTCTCTCTCTCTCTCTCTCTCTCTCTCTCTCTCTCTCTCTCTCTCTCTCTCTCTCTCTCTCTCTCTCTCTCTCTCTCTCTCTCTCTCTCTATGACCTTGGCCCACCTCCATGCCGTGGGTGCGAGAACAAGACCTAGTTCCATGTAGAGTGGGAGGACGGTGTTAGAATATTTGAGGGAATGGCGCGGGTGAAACAGTGGGAGAAGACTCGTGTATGCAAGAATAAAGTGGATAGACAGGAGTAAATGAAGACCCACCATGACAGCTCGCAGGGGTGAATTCAGCGGAAAAGCGTGAAAAAAACTTTCATATATGATAATTTTCTCTCTTAACATACAATAGTAAGACTGAGAGATTGAGGACAGAAAAAGAGAACATGATAGCCAAAATTGCGACCTTTACGTACACTGTTTGTTTATGTTACGTGAGGGTGTGTAAGTCTATGTGTAAGTGATAAGCTTATACTATACACGAACAAATCTGCACGTGGTAATGGGAGAAGAATTAATCGAGACAACATTTTAAATTCAACTTTAAGTATAACTGAGTTGATTTGATTAAATTTGATATCTACTGCAGGCTTATATATTCAGCGTGAAGGAAGGGATCAGCTGAGTTACTTGCTACATAATAAAGGAGTCTGGCAGGCTGGAAAGTGTGCATGTGAAGTAACAGTTTTGTTGAAGTAAAGATGCGATGGTTCGGTCACCTCATTTATAAATTTCAGTTAGACGTTCGGTGTAGCTTTCTTACATCATAACAAGGAAATGCAGAGGTTGGAAATTTCAAATGTAAGAAAAAGAAAGAAAGAAAAGAAAGTATAGGAAGCTAAAAGACCCCGTTAAGGCTACACGTGGCAGTCCCTGTATAAAACATATCTGCAGTATCTACACCTTCACATCATCCCTATTCATAAATTCATCAGATCTTTTAGAATTCCTTACTTTGCCAACACCAGCTGATTATTGAGACTATTCCAGCTGTCTGCCGCTTTATTCAGATACTAATTTCTCTCCATAAGTTTCTTTTACTTGTTTTTGTTTTCTATCTGCCGTGTTATATCCGTTATGACACTTCAACACCTCTGTTAGATCTACGCCTATTCTGGGAATATCTAAATGCTTTTATCTTTTTTCACAAGGAGTGTTTCGCATCCCTTGCATCTTTTTAGCCACTTAATTCTTCTCTATAATGATTCTAATAAATCCTTCTGTTACTCTTAAGGGAGAGTCTAAACTATGTTTATTGCCTACCAGCTCATAAGTTACTTCTCGTGCTGTGAGGTGTCTTGATGGATGAAGATGAAAACCAAGACTTAAAACAAATTTCACTCATAAGGAAGCTTACCGTGAAAAAAAAAAAGAAAAAAGGCATGCTTTTACAAATTATGAATACATTTTTAAAAGAAATTCTGTAAAAAAAGATAAGCAATAAACATGCAAGTAGCTAGTGCCTGTCTTGCGAGACATTACCTAATGATACACAAAGCTGTTATGAGAAATGCAGAGGAACGTGGCTGCAGGATGAATTAGCTGATTAGAGACATCACCTGCAACACTGCTGCCGGAGTGCGACGTCAGGAAGGACATCAACGACTAGATAGAAAGATTTGCAAGGCTAATACGAAGTTATGAACACCAAAAAGAATAAGGGGACGTTAATAATTACCAGCTGGATTTCAATGAGGTATGTAAGCCCTTCACTGAACTGATAAGGTAATTTTCCTTAGCAAAGTCTCTTGTGCAAGTGTTGAGGGTAATGGTAAGGATAATGGTGAAAGCAAGTGCCGTACTCCTTTCCTCGCCGCCTTTAATCCTCCCAGCGGGCGCCAGTGGCTCCGTGGAAAGGTGCTGGACACGAAGCCGAAAGGTTGCGAGTTTCATCCTCACACGCGGCAGTTGCTTTTGTGCAGAAGTGTACCACCGCCCTCTTCGTCATGGACCGTCACTGTTACTGTGCTGGTTTACCATATATCTGTATGACCTCAGCTGTCAGCGGTATTATAACAGCTCACTCGTTAAGATAAAAGACGCAAAGTTAAATAAGTAGGTAAGAAAGTTCTTGTAAGTGAATAAATAAGTCAGTAAGTGAGTAGGATAGTGGTTAAGTTAGCAAATGAGTAGTAAATAGATGAATATATAAATATATAAAATATATGAATAATTCATAAAATAAATAAATGAGTATATAAATAAAAAGGATAACCTTCCTAGTCTCCGCAGCCTGCGATCCATTTAAGGTTAAGGCTTCGGGCAAGGCAGCAGCGGCCAGTCCCCCCTGATAAATCCTGACTGTAAGCCGAGACTCGAACCCGGGACTTGCTGCATTGTAGTCAGACGCACTGCCGACCAAAGCACTACATCCCCCACGTAGATAATAACAGCGTATTCACCTTACATCTTAATATTTTAGGGATTTTCATTTAATTTGCTGCCAGGAAAGTCAGTGGTGATGTGATGAATCCTGCGGCTCAGTTGACCTATGGAATGAGCCCGCAATTAAGTCGTACGGGACCAAATAAACAACGACGCAGAAGTTATTTGTTGCGGCAGCCAGTTAGGACCAGCGAGTTTGATGATTTGTGTGTTGTTTATGGTTGTGCTCTGATATTGTTAATGACTGTGGTTTTGATGCTGATATTACTGCTGCTGCTGCTGTTGTTGTTTAAGGGGGGGGCGGTTGATGTTATTAGTGTTGATAAGGGTGGTGCGGTGGTAATGGTGTTGGTGGTAATAGTGGTGGGTGTATGTGGTAGTCATGTGGTGTTAGTGAAGGTGCTGGTAAAAGGTCTGGTGTTACTGGTGGTTTGATGATGTGGTGTGGTGTGGAGTGGTGCTCATATGGTGGTAGTGGGTGTGTGGTTAGTGTTGGTGCAGGTAGTGATAATGTAGTGCTAGTGGTTTGGTATTAGTGGTGTGGTGTTGGCGGGAATGATATAGTAGTGGTTAGAATGGACTTATGGCAACATTAGTGCTAGAGATGTGAGCGTAGCATTAATAGAGTACTGGCGGTGGTGTTAGTGCAGTATTTGTACGATTATCATTGGTATTAGCAGTGGTGGTGTGGCGTGTCGTGAAATTTCAGTAGAGAAGAGAGGGAAAGGACAGCGGTAGTGAGAATGGCGCCATTAGCAGCAGCGACATTCCAGTGATACATGGGATTTACGATCACTCAGGACATCAAGGTAATGTGTGGCAGAGTGGCCCTTTCCACCGTGCCCTGCGTGACGACTGCCCCGCCATGCACCTGAGCCGACGCGAAGCTCTTGGAAGGGCGGCAGGCGAGAAGCATGCGCCCTGACCACTTTAACCCACGTCATGGGCGCTACGTCTTTAACTACAGGTGAAGAAACCCAACTCACACTCCTCGCACTGCTCCAACATCCCCTTTACTCCACACGGGAACTAACAATGCCAAGTCTTCACACTAACACCATATTAACAGAATTACACCATAACCACAGTAAAGTTCTCTCTCTCTCTCTCTCTCTCTCTCTCTCTCTCTCTCTCTCTCTCTCTCCACCAGTGACCGAGGGCAGGTGTTCAGCCCTACCAGCCTCCCTCACCTGAGATACCAATTAGGGTGCGTGACGTCTGGATCCACGTGCATTTGATGAAGGATTTAACTGTCACATAGATGGAGGAGAGATAGATAGATAGATAGATAGATAGATAGATAGAGATAGAGAGAGAGAGAGAGAGAGAGAGAGAGAGAGAGAGAGAGAGAGAGAGAGAGAGAGAGAGAGAGAGAGAGAGAGAGAGATATTAATAAAAGTGGGAAAAATCGATAAATCATAAATACCACCTCGGGAAACATGGGCAGGGAATAATATTTTGAAGACCGAACAACGATATTTTTCCTCATCATGAACCTAGACCTTTATCTCTCTGCGGAAGGTCAATCAATATCACCTGGGCCCACACACGTGATATAATTAACACATGGGAAAACACGAGGCTGATCTAAGCAGAAAGTGGCGTAGAGTTTATCGAAAACGAGAGATTCAGTAGGATTAACTTTGCTAGTCATCCCGTTCTCTGGTAAACTATGTGAAATCCCTGCTTGCTTTTGTTCTTCCATCTTTCTATGATCTGAGTTCATTTAATAAGGAGATTTTTTTTTTTTTTTCGCTAGGTCTCTTGTACCTGCTTGGGGACCGGCATTTAAAGTGGACATATTTGTTTACTCGTTTTTGTTGCCCCTGGTCAGATTCCCCATCTTACACAAAAAAGAACAAGAGGACTACGAACCACTCAACACTGTGACGGTAAAGAAGAAAACCTATACATGGACACGAGCTACGTTTCAGAAAGGCTTTAATTCCACATGAACATGGCGAGGCTGTTTTAGAAATTCTTCCTGTAATCTTCATAGGATCGAAAACAGGACGCTCTAATGGACGAAAACCAAGTAAGAAAAGGTCATCTAGCTTGGGTCGTTTTACTATTACTTTATCTGGCTGTTCATTCTTCCTTCTGGTTAGTCGATGTATGGATAGCTGGAGAGACTTGCAGAATGTAAACTGAGACCATTGATATCATAGGAAAGACTTTCTCTCATCAGATGCTGACAGACCAATGCGACAGAGATGAACGCCGAGGCCACACTTAGCTATATATATGCCCTTTGCTTTGTACCTTTACAATGTTCCATATCAAAGACTAGCGTGAATGTATAAGTAGCCCTGAATATCCTAAGGTGATACGATAAACCTCTTGGGCATAAGATGTTCGGGGTTAAAGTAAGCAGCTTCCATTAGACGAAAATTGTACTGTTTATCTTTCATTGAGGGAGGTGATAGTGGCCCCCGCAGAAAAACAGGATACAATTTGTCGACAGAAGTGGATTTTCTCGACCGTTACTGATTATCCCGCTGGTAAGAGATAATGTAAGGTTTCCACTACAGACGCTCAGAAAAGAATCCAGTGATAATTAAAAAAAAGGAGAGAGAGAGAGAGAGAGAGAGAGAGAGAGAGAGAGAGAGAGAGAGAGAGAGAGAGAGAGAGAGAGAGAGAGAGAGAGAGAGAGAGAGAGAGAAGGAAAGGAAACTAATAGTGGAAGCATGCAGCACCCTCACATGAGAAATAGTTCAATTTTCCACCATAAACCTGTATGAGAATTGCACGAATATGTATGAATGTTGTGTACAAAGACTGCAGGGGAAAGGTAATATTTGGCGGAAATACCACAAGCTCCATCAGACTAGTTTTTAGGTTTAAAATATCATGAACACACACACACACACACACACACACACGGTGGCGTAGTGGATAAGGTGGTGAGCGTGGGATTGGGCAGACGTCCACGCGTGGGTTCGAATCCCACATCATACCGCTTTGAAGCTATGCCATTTGTCGAGTGGTTTAAAGTTACCTACGTGTCACCATGATACCCAGGTTCTAGGTGGGTACAGCAAAGATGCACTTGGGCGGTGATATGGACCCTAATATGGGGTACCACAATTATAAAGAAAATTGCCAGCGCCACTAATGGGCGGAAGCTGAACAGCACTTCCCATATATATAATCTTCAAGTATACCTACAGGCGATATAGGCCATAACATAAAAAAAAAAACATACCCGAGAGAGAGTGAGAATGAGCTATTTTTATTTTAGAATCATAAAAAAAAAATCAACCTCAGGAACAACAGAGCGGCCAGCAAAAACAACCAAGCCTGAGATGGAATCACAGAGGGGATGGCAGCAACCACAAGAGGGAAGCTAGAAAACGGGATTATTTCGGACCCTAGCAAAGATCGCTTCTATGTGTAAAGTAAAAAAAAAAAAAAAAGTGAAAAAAGCCAGTGCAAAATTCATGTAACCAGGCTGGAATAAGGTCATCAGATTATACATTCTGGAATCTCTACTGCCAGTATGCAAAGGTGATGTAAGTGATAATTATTGTAGTATGGACGATATGACCTTTGAGGGTAAAAAAAAAAAATCATTGGTATTTTGAAATATTACTGAAGCTACCATTTTTTGTGGGGAGAAAAGGTGAATGTTGGCGAGTTTCGGATAAAAACAAAAGGTGGAAGTTGAACCATGGAGGCAAAATTTGGAATCAAGCAGGATGCAAACGCAAGGAACATTTCATAGAGACAGCAGGAGGAATTGAACACCAAAGAGTTACAGAGGGGAGAAAGAAAATATTATAAGTATTTTACGGTAGGAAATGAAAGCAGTTGGTAGTGATCAGCAAGTAAGGAGCCCTCCATAGCTCAATCTTAAATTTTCATGTTAGGTCTGCGTGAAGAGTTCAGCTTTAGAGACAGAAGAGAAGGCAATGATACCAGATGGATGAAACAGTGAGGGGAGGTGAAAAGGAGCAGTCTTTGTGATGTAGCTGTCTTCATGCTGGAGTTCATAACAAAAGTTCAAGGTTGATCAACGGATAACTTATGTTTATGCGGGAACATATGACAAATTTACGAATGAAAATGATATATGGATATAGGTGAGTAAGTTTCATGCAAGGACTGCCACGTATAAGAAACTAATATATTTTGCATGACTCTTGGAAAATACAAAACAACGGAGATGTCGAAAATAATGCATTGATTAGGTCACATTATAAAGGAATGAACAGTAAATAGACAGGAGGAAAGGTAGATGTAGAAATGGATGGATGGAAAAGACGAGGAAGGCCACAGTAGAGATGGAAGTACTGAACAGATGAATTGAGAGAGAGAGAGAGAGAGAGAGAGAGAGAGAGAGAGAGAGAGAGAGAGAGAGAGAAGATAGGAAACAAAAAAAAAAAAAAGATTTACAGAAAAGAATAATGTGAGACAACGAACCTTAGTAAAACAAGACACTGCAAAGGAATGGAAAAAAAAAAAAAAATTGAGAACTTAACCAACAAAAGACACCAAGCACCAACACCACCGCTTCTATATAGATACACGTACAGTATGTGTCACTGGGAATTGTATGATCACCACACTATTGGACGAGATTGGTGAAATTGGAGACAGTGTTCGCGTTTCCATCATGGTTGTATTGTAGATTGACTAATTTCAATCTGTCCCTATATCCTCGCAGGCAGCCCAGCGGACACTTACCTGCCTACCTATCTACCTACCTATGTACGTGTCTGTGCGAAGGATAAAGGTTACTCTCATCACAATAAAGGAAGCCTCCATATTTGTCTTCTTCAAACACTGCAGTTAAATTGAAGGAATACACCAGGTGAATATATTTTTAGGTGTTGTGTGTGTTTGGACTGGTAGTGGTAAAAAGATTGGAAAAAAAAAAAAAATGGAATATGAAGAAAAGAAAGAAAGAAAAAATAAAGAAACGAAAAACAGCAACAACAGCAACAATAATAACAACAACAGCAGAACAACAGCAACAACACCAAGAAGAAGAAAAGAAAAAGAACAAGAACAAAAAGAAGACAACCACCACCAACACCACCACCATAAAAAAAAAAAAAAAAAAAAAAAAAAAAAACCTTCCACTGCTAACGGGAATCAGGTGCCAGGTTTTCTCTTATGGCTTAGCGCTACGTCAGGCATTAGCACCACCAGCCTTTAGGAAGCGCGAGGGTTGCACATTGAAATCCCACGAAATAAAAGGCTGGAATGAAACTATACGAAAAGAAAATCTCTCCTCCTTAGATATAGGCCATGCAGTATTAAAAAAAAAAAAAAACTTTGCTCTTTCATCACGACTATTTCAAAGGCCACAGAGATGACAAGCCCACTTCTCAAGACTGCTTCTCCTGTTAATAACGTAGAAATCTTATTAATATGTTTCTAAAGTCATAGAAAATAACCCGTGTAATTTCAAGAAGAACCTTTTGAATGTAATAGAGGTGCGACGTAGAAGTGTTTCAGTGTGAACCATAGCAGTATATATCAGTAAGAGGAAGAAATAAACATACTCACTCAAAGCTGTTAGAATTCCAAATGAGGCTCGGCAGGTCTCGCATTGAAGCGTTACTGGGAAAACAAACACTGGGTAGTACCTGGCGCTTCCTTCCACGGTGCAAACGAGCGGGTGACGGAAGTAACACTCAACATCCAACATCCTTACGCCTTCCACGATGGAGCCTAGGTGCGGCGAGAGTCCTAAGCTCACCTAGAACTTTGCATTTAACACAATAAGAGGCAGTAGCAGAAGGTCGAGCACACGGGGACGAGGCAGCAAGAGCGCACATAAACGCATCGATGCTTTCCCCTCCCGTTGGCTTTTTTCGCGACTCAGAAGCGAAGCAACATTCAAACATGGAGGGACAAAACTCCGGAATGAGGCAGTTCACCCTTCTTCCGAGGACTTGATCGCCATGTGAGATAGTTTCCTTCCCAGATATCCCGAGATTGCACGACCATCACCTTGAATTAGTGGGCGCTCGCATTTGCATAAGTAAAAAGGCAACACACACACACACACACACACACACACACACACACACACACACACACACACACACACACACACACACACACACTCCTTATAGTGAAAATTGTGAGCTCTATCCATACAAAGTAACAAAACAAAGAATTAATGAAACGTCTGGAATGTTGCGTATATTCCTTGTCAGAGAGAGAGAGAGAGAGAGAGAGAGAGAGAGAGAGAGAGAGAGAGAGAGAGAGAGAGAGAGAGAGAGAGAGAGAGAGAGAGAGAGAGAGAGAGAGAGAGAGAGAGAATATCTGATACTACTAAATTAGAACACACCGTGACGGGAATAGTGAGAGCCAGGCTTTCAGTCTTGTCTCTAAACGATCACGAACAACAAGAGTGCCGTGGCTGCGTGTGTCGAGGCGGCTGAATCCACTGCTAAAGGGGATTAGCAAATGTTGTGATACAGAAAGCCTCTTAACCCTGATCTATTTTACTAAAAACTCAGGTATGTCTAACTTGGTGTCTCTTCCTCCAGCAAGTCAAAATCACAGCTCCAAGCGTCGCTACACCTGTTAATCTTTTTAGCATTTTCAAAGTACTAAATTAGGCAGTTTTCCGTGTCACTTGCATTTTCACCAAAGGAAGCATTTCTGTTATCCTCTACCAGTACAAAATTTAGTGAGCAATAAAGGATCAGTTTAATCTTTTATACAGAACGACTCGTAGTTTCACAATACTAAGCCGGTTATTCAATATAGCGTCTGACCAGAGTGTCCTTTTTTTTTTATTCTTAAAGGAAAAATGTAGCATAATAAAGTCCGGCATTCTATTCGCTTTGGTAGCTGCCTCGCTGCATTGCTGGGTTAATGGAACTTTTCCCCTAGCTGTAGAACATATATATTTTTTACAATGTTCAAATTAATTGTGAGTGAGAGAGAGAGAGAGAGAGAGAGAGAGAGAGAGAGAGAGAGAGAGAGAGAGAGAGAGAGAGAGAGAGCGCACACACACACACACACACACACACACACACACACACACACACACACACACACACACACACACACACACACACACACATCACAGCTTCTCGTACCACCAACCAAGCGTTGATGTGGCAGCTACATCTGATTTCCCAAACGCCCATTAAAGCTGCTTCACTACAATCCTTATATATCTGAGGACACGTTTGCCTCCTTTTGTGCAATAACATTGAAAGAAAATATATACATGAGTGTGCTGAATATCTCTATGTATTCAATAATCCTTTATGACGCTACAAATACAGCGCAGCCATAAAGTAACGATAGTCCTCTTTATTAACTTTTTTTTTTCTATTAGTGGCGCTTTAAAAGATATCATTATTTCTGTTCGTTAGGCGTGGCATCATTGAGTGACATTTTGTGGAATTTATCGGTGGCCCAGAAAGTTTTGGTGGATGGCGGAGAGGAGCACAGGACTGATGATTTATCTGCGTACTTTATACACACAATACATGCTCAAAAAGATTTTATTCTATCTTAAAGGATTACATTCCCAATGGTGTGAGTATGTCAGTAACCACTGAGGGTACGAGTACTGTACTGGCAGCAGCCCTCAAAATGAATGAGCTCTGCATTTACATAGCTAACTGTTGTGGGCTGTTCACTGCGCCATTTTCTGGGCCATGCAGATGGGATCTCAGAGCCCTATATAAGAATCCGCGTATGTTAGTGGAGCGGTCAGTATCACAGGGCTTGAAGTATAACAAGACACACTAACACAATATTACGTTCCTACAGATTCTCCCACTGTGTGAGATCTATCCATATATGCTCGGCAGTTATATTTAGAGATTCTATGTAATTGGACAGAGCACGGGGATTCATGTGGGAGTGATCATTACTCTATTCATCAGTGGCCGGTTGTTTTTCTTTCGCAATGTGTCCCACTGAGGCGCGTGGATGTGGTAGATTGAGAGAAGCTTCAGTCTCTCTTAGGCCAAACACTAAATGATTGAGTCTGACAGTATGTAGTACAAAGAAGGGCATCGCTTACTTCATAAACACAGATCTGCCGAGTATGCTATTGCTTAGAATTCTGTTGTTCCTCATCGCCATCTCGTTGACTGGTGATCGAGGAATGCCAACATGGTACAGTGGAGTGACATTGATCAATACAAGCAATTCAGGGCTTCAGCATGGCGAGTCTTCATGTAGGATGAAATAACAAACAACAAGGCTTTGCTCACCCAGATGGCACACAACGTTCTTGTTACAAGCCTGTACACCTGTGATTATATCAAGCTGATACGCAATGGACGGCAGGAATAAGAAAACGCACACATGGCAGATTCGAGATCCACAATGCTGATCAACCAACATATGAGCCTTGGCCTATGGAAACTCCACGATTACATGTGTTTCCAGGCACTACTTAGGGCGGAGATCCCTTCCTCTTGCTGGCTTGAATGATCACTGTCCAGGATCGCCTACAAAATTACACGTCTCAGATGAAAATGTAGATGTTTGTTCAAGTGTTGCTCTTGCAGACGATGCATCTAATCTTACGCTCCGGAATAAAAAAAAAAAAGCGCTCCCAACAAAGTGGCCCGGGATACGCAGATACTCAGCCATGATATTTCCAGCCATGGAGGCCTGGGCGTCATTTGGTCTCCTACGGGAATTCCCCGCAAGAGACGTGACTTGTTGGGGAGATCATCACAATCTGAACACGCCGCAGTCAAAAGGAGCACCAGTTCATCTACTGCCGAGACTTTCTCTTCTTGTTCTTACCCTGGCCTGACCTTGGCGTAGACCTCGACTTATACTTTCCTTTATTCTGATCTCACCAGAAACGATTTGTCTCCTTTGGTTTAATCTTTCTTGCTTATCTCTTACTCGGCTTCTCGACTTGTAATCATTTGTCATAATTTCTTTTACCAATTTAAACGAATGACTCTTCACTTCTCACATTTCCTCCAAACATCCTCCACTTCTCTTCTGTTACATAAAAAAGTCATCCTGTTTTCAAAAATTTTTGTCATGAAAATAATAAGTTGTTTGATGTTCTATATTCCCTTAATACTTTAATGATTGCATTGCTGCCTATTGCCTTCCATAAGCTAAAACGATCTCTTTTAATTCTGAATCCTTATCCAATGGACTCCCGCTATTGGATTTCTTGCAATTTTAATATCGATTTCTCCAGTCGGTTTATGAAGCTTCTGCGTGCATGCCTCCCTCCCCCCGGCAAACTTGATACACAATATTTGCAACATATTTTCAAATCTATTTCGTCAGTCTTTAAAAGCATAAATAAATTTCTCTCTGCTCTTAATAACACCACAATAGAATGCCTCACCTTTTCCCGCCTTATTGCAGCTCAGTGACTCGTCCTCAACAACATCGCGTTACAATCAGACTAAACGGATGCTTGTTTTTATACTGTTATTTATTATTATCTTTTTTATTATTCTCCTCGTAGTCTTTAGGATATTCCGCTTACAGTTAAAGATTCAGAAGCCAGTATGTCCTGAAAACTTTTAAATCGCACGCCCTTTACATGTGCAGTCAGAATCATCTGTTATGAAATGTTCGTGACAAACGAACTCACAAAACCTGACTTTTGTTATGACTTTTAGTATCTGGTACGGATAAAGTTTTAATTCTATGAAAGAAAGTTAACATTGCTACTTTACACATTCGTATAACATAAGTCTAAAATATTGATTCAGGATAGAAGTATTTGCTCTACATATTATTAAAAAAATGGGTAATGATTATACACTCAAATGCTTTTCCATGACAACAACACACATGGTTCATTCCTCCTCTATTATCGCACCAAATGCCTTGCCATAGTCCTTCACTCATGGCCGCCAGCAGTGATCACGCCCTGCATGTGCACACCGTATCTATGGCAACCACACGCCCTTTGCTTGGCTTGCCCTCACTTAACCAAGAACAATAAACTCGTCATATTATTGTTTTCCTTTCCATTTTCCTTTAATACCTTGAAACTTGCGTACATCATGATTGTGGTTGCTGAAGCTCGTTTTTTTAAGTTGTTCGACATGTAAGGAAGCAACAATCGGCAGTGGTATTTCGAGCTTAAAAAATATGAATAAAAAGAAAAAAGTCAGGGCCACATCAGGACTCCACATTTCATGAATATACAAAGAACAAAACCAAATGTCTGCAGTGTGTGTGTGTGTGTGTGTGTGTGTGTGTGTGTGTGTGTGTGTGTGTGTGTGTGTGTGTGTGTGTGTGTGTGTGTGTGTGTGTGTGTGTGTGTGTGTGTGTGTGTGTGTGTGTGTGTGTGTGTGTGTGTGTGTGTGTGTGTGTGTGTGTGTGATAAAGAAGAATGATTAATTACAATTCACACTGAACCGAAAGGCAATAAACACTAAGTAAAAGAGACGATGAACAATGATAAGAAAACGTGCTGTGTCGATATCAAGGGAACCATAAAATACTCCAACAAAAAATCTAAAAAATGGAACACGAAGAATTACCAGGAAGAGAGAGAGAGAGAGAGAGAGAGAGAGAGAGAGAGAGAGAGAGAGAGAGAAACTTCCAGTAGGCTGAGCTGAAACTAGTCATAAACACAAAATCTTTCCTTTGCCCGATAAAAGTTCGTATGAAGAGAATCTTTTCTATGGGGCGCTCCATTCACACTTATTTTTTCTTTCCTTTTTTTTTTTTTACTGAACAGGGATACAGATGAAAGCTTTTCCCTCACTGGCTCCAAGCAAAATCAAATATTCCCTTTCTCTTGGTGTCCTCCGTAATTACTTTCATGGCAGTTTTCTTTCAGACTTATTGTATTCTATTTTCCATTCAGTGGTCTTATCACCATGACAAGTATTTAATTTTAGCCTCACCGTTATACTGATTACACTGCAGTGGTTCCCAAACTTTTCCTGAGCGAGTACCGCTTGGAAGTCTTGTATACAGTTCTGGTTCCAGAAAAAAAACTCCATTCCAGGATATATCAATTCATTCACAAGAAGAACACACAAATTAACTAACAACAGGAACACAATTAAATTTCATGAGAAGGATGCATCTGTTACTTCTCCACCAGCTGATAGACGCCAGATTATCTTGTGTAAGGCAATAATAGTTTTTCTGAAAATGAATCAATTTAAGTAAAAATCGCACATGATCCCGAAGGTGCTCATGCACCACCTGGAAAGCCTTCGCGTACCAATAGTGGTATAGTTGAGGACCACTGGACTAGAGAGTTAACCAGTGCAGTAAGCTCACGAGTATTAAATTCCGTCCAGATTCGTAAGACTTGAACTCTTATGACAGTAATATGAACACAAGTTAAACTAAATTAACTTTTTCTGTTCCAACTGCCAGTTATTCTTTTAAGAGTACATACAAGATTGGTTTGGTAAAGGGCTACAAGTTATATCGATAAATTGTAGCTCTTGACCAAACTTGTACTCTTAAATTAAAAGATTAACTGGCAGTCGGGACATATCTCACTTCAGTAATAGAATGAAAATTTTCTTCATACAAAAAATGAATAAAAAAGCAGCTACTTAATAAATCACTGTGTGTGATATTCAACTTATAACATAATCTCATGACAATTAAGTATCATATGAACAAAGTAAAGAGATGAAAAAAATATACGTAAGGAAAAAAAAAAAAAAGGCATTTAAAAAAATGACCAAATAGGAAGTCTCATAAAGCTGGTATGCAAGTCGATGATATAAACATGAATTTGGGAAGAATGTAAACATATATAAAAAAAATGGCGCAAAAATAGTCAGCCAATACGCAGATGATTTACATATTCCTATTCGTAATCAGAAATTTGTACAATAACTTGACAATTAGAATGAAATGTAACAGACACATGAAGAACACACCTGCTAGTAAGTCTTTCTTGAACATTATAAGAAAGACTGCTTGAGAGGAGAGGCAAGGCGGGAAGAACGGTAAAGAAAAAAAGAAGTGATCTCGAGACGGAGTGTAGCTCAGGCAGATATTAAATTCCATCAGGAAATGTATCCTTCTACATCGGCTGAAATAATATTAGTCTGTTTTCCTTCCATTTTATCTTTTTAATCTCATCAGACCGTCCTCCTTTTTAGTAATAGGTAATGCAATTTTCCCCAAAATTTTTACCCGGAACTATGTAACCTTTGATCTCTCTCTCTCTCTCTCTCTCTCTCTCTCTCTCTCTCTCTCTCTCTGTGTGTGTGTGTGTGTGTGTGTGTGTGTGTGTGTGTGTGTGTGTGTGTGCGTAACCCACCTCTATTATTCTCAGTTAGCTCATCGATCCTTCCCGCTCGAGGAGTTATGTAAAAAGCAAAAGGTACTACTTAAAACTCGCTTTG
Organism: Portunus trituberculatus; assembly: GCF_017591435.1. Classification (NCBI taxonomy): domain Eukaryota; kingdom Metazoa; phylum Arthropoda; class Malacostraca; order Decapoda; family Portunidae; genus Portunus; species Portunus trituberculatus. The sequence continues at coordinate 15,026,178 of NC_059295.1, forward strand.
GTAGAGAATTCATATTACCCGGAGCATGAAAAATGTACCCAGAGTGAAGGACGGAAGATCAGGAGCATACGAACGGGGGCGGGAGGAGGTAGTGACGAAAAGAAAATACGATAGGAGAAAGATAAAAATATATGAATGACGAGAAACACATGTGAGAATGCGGAAGAGAGAGACACAGAGAGAGAAAGACAGAGAGAAAGAGAGAGACAGTCATACAGAACAGAGAATGATGAAACACACATAACACACGAAGGAAGGCTTAAAAATACAATCAAGCCTCATTTGAAACTTAGACAAATGAAACTACAGTGATAAAAACTGGATGAGAACACGGACAGACATATTTAGAAACAGACAGGTATGGTAATGGTGATATTTGGTAAGAGATGGGGTTGAAGATAGACTAAATCCAGTAGAGCAAAAATAAACTGCATAAGAGGTTAATGTCATTAGCTTGATAACTCCCTTTTCTTCAGTCCTCCGTTACTTTTCTCCGTCAACGAAGCCTGATCAGAGTACGAATAGAAGGATTTAATGAAGTAACTCACTGCATTCAAAACAAGTCAGAGCTGCTCAAACAAGAGTATACAAAGGACGTGTTTTGTGGTATCGTAGTTTAGTGTTGTGTGTCCGTGTTGTAAAATAAGTTTGTATTCCAGAGTATTGTTGCAGAGTGATTGAGCACAAGGCTAATATACTTCTTTGTCTAGTGTCAGCAGAACCTTAGTGCTGAAAGAAATACGACGAAAATTATAAACATGACACGGACGCATCATCTGGTCTGCAATATCCATTATTTATGTACGCCATTCGAAAAGCAGTTTTATTAAAGCTAAATTATTATGGGCATAAATTTATCGTTCATCTGTGGCCGGCGGTGCATTGGAGGACGCGTCATGTAGCCATTCATCACAGGAAATGTGTGCATGCTGTGTATGGAACAGTCATCGTGTCGCTGTATGCTGAACAGGATTCCGTACTGTTCAACATACTGCAAATTACTATGTACATACACTGGCTTGTTCAAACGTCATTCGAACCATTATTAACAATCGACTCTTTGGAATAAACACATAATGGGATAATGGAACCGTTTTGCATCATATTGTGTTATGTTCTAAACAATAATTATTATGGAGTTTTTGAAGCACATGTTGCAGAGAGCCTGTCTGTGCTTAATAATCACTCACCACAGAAGTGACGACAAAGAAAGATTATACTTGTATAATCAGTACGTGTTAATGGTTTGCATTATATGATTAAAGTAATACGTCATTCGCCATTAATTATTTTCACGCTGGGTGTGGCGGTAATCTGCGAGACCTGAGTTTTTGTTTTATGGATTCTGATACAAACCACTCCACTGTCAGCAACTTCTGCGATGAAAATGTAAAGGGCAAAACTTTTTTTGAGGGCAGCAATAAATCAAAGAGTGATTTGTGGTGTACTTTTGTAGTGGATATAAATCTCGAGCAAAATACAAAGGGTCACTGTTTTATTTCAGAGAACAACAGAAGTTTCATAAATAAGACCATTCAGCTTGTCTTGCTACTTGAAGAAGTGCTGTATGCGCATTTCACGTTTCATTCTTATTCTGCACGCAACACCAAATTTTGCAAAAGAGACTTTTTAATGGTTAAATTTTGTAAGAAACATCAAAGGTATTCAAATATCCAATGAAACTTAGAAAAGATCAAAAGAAACCATGACAAGTTGGAGTGCATTTTGAGGAAACCATAACTAATATTAAGTCACTCTAACAAAGCTACTAGAAAATGGGATGAATAATTTTCTTAAGTGCACTAAATTACTATGGTCATGTTAAGGAAAAAAAAATAGTACATATTGCCCGCAGGCTCTCCATGGACCAGAGCAAACATTAAAAAAAAGTCCCAGGAAGTAGTAAAGTAGAGAAAGGTAAAAAGTAAGAGGCTAGAAACTTTCAAGACACAAGACACGGTGAATATCCTTTGGCCTGAATAAATAATGACAGAACGTAGAAAAAAACGGTGCCTGAGGTATTTAAAACTAAACGTTAAAATTCATGATGAGCGTAGGAGTTGGGAAGGTTGTGGCACTTTCTGAAGGATTGATGGCGGGAAGCTGTGTGTCTGTCAGGCTCCTAACGGTGCCGCGGTGCAGGCGTCGTGATGGAAAGCTGCAGTACCTATGCAGCACAAGCAGTGTGTCTGTATTTCTTTATAAACATTACAACAATTCAGGATAAATCCTAAGTTTCTGGTTTCAGTATCAAAATAGTGTG
>NC_059295.1:15033440-15038440 GCF_017591435.1 Portunus trituberculatus
TCTCTTCGGCGTCTACTTCGAAATGAATGTGTGTGTGTGTGTGTGTGTGTGTGTGTGTGTGTGTGTGTGTGTGTGTGTGTGTGTGTGTGTGTGTGTGTGTGTGTGTGTGTGTGTGTGTGTGTGTGTGTGTGTGTGTGTGTGTGTGTGTGTGTGTGTGTGTGTGTGTGTGTGTGTGTGTGTGTGTGTGTGTGTGTGTGTGTGTGTGTGTGTGTGTGTGTGTGTGTGTGTGTGTGTGTGTGTGTGTGTGTGTGTGTGTGTGTGTGTATATATATATATATATATATATATATATATATATATATATATATATATATATATATATATATATATATATATATATATATATATATATATATATATATATATATATATATATATATATATATATATATATGTGTGTGTGTGTGTGTGTGTGTGTGTGTGTGTGTGTGTGTGTGTGTGTGTGTGTGTGTGTGTGTGTGTGTGTGTGTGTGTGTGTGTGTGTGTGTGTGTGTGTGTGTGTGTGTGTGTGTGTGTGTGTGTGTGTGTGTGTGTGTGTTTCCGGGAAGTTCCTTGATTTCTTTGCCAAAATTTCTCGGACAGAATAATGACGGGCCAAACGGATGATACAATGGAACAATGAATAAAAGAAAAATATCTTTTGTTCAAAAATCATGCTTCGCCCTTGACTCGTACATCTTGATAATGATCGAACATCATGGCCTTGAGTTCGCTAAAAAGAGTTCAGGATAGCTATAGGAAAGAAACTAAGGAAAGACGTGAATAAATTGAACAGAGATTCATAAATAAACGGTCAGATAATGACATACAAACAAAACTCAGACAAATACATGAATAATTAAATAAGCAAATAAATAGATAATTAGATCTTCCTAAAGTGAGTTCTTTGAGGAGAAACCTATCTCTTATCAAATACGTTATTCTGGAAGACTAAATGGAGACAATGAACCACAGTCGTCACAGGCTTATCTGAAACTGAAGCCACGCCATCTGCCTCCCTCCTTTTTACATATGTTGATGTTAAAAGAAAGGTAGTTATCTCATAAAATCACTGTATTCAAATTAATATCTTCAATCTTCCACAGTATTTCCGTTATGTTGCAATGTATCATTATTTATTTCTCCAGTTCTTGTCAATTTCGCGCTCTCATAACATAAGACTTTGCATTTTCTTCTGCACTTATTTTGTTCACTTTGCTGATGCAAGACTTCACCTACATCACCACACATTTATTTTTCCTCACAGGTAATATTTGAAGCATCACACCTTATTCGTTTTTTTTAACATCTTGTGACCTTTCATCCTGCAAAGGCAGACTTACAGAAAGTCTGTGAAATGAAATTAGCTTTACTGTATTAGACAAGCTCTGGTAAAGTCTGCAACTCCCTGCCTGTTCTATATTTTCATCTACCTACTAATCTGATTTGAACCAATTTATGAGGGAGGTTTCAAAAAATATATCTCATTCTTTTGGCCAACTCTCTTGACCCTGTTCTGGAGCTGGGATTTCCGTGAAACACATACTCCTTTGTCGTCTATCATACATAAGGCAACGATGAAGATGTAAACAATTTCTCTTTTTGTGGAGAAATTTGTATTTTAAACATAAAATCGTACATAATATGGAGCTACTTATTGCTGTATTCGTCAGTTTCCATTAGGGAGAAAAAAAATTCGTTTTTTTTTTTTTTTTCAAAGAAACTTGTCTGTCTTGAGTAGTAAACGACATTTCTTATCTTATTCCCATCGACATTTCCATCCTTAACTTTCAATAATTTCAAACTCGCCATTGTATCCAAAGCATTTTTTTTATGTAAGAGGGAGAACTGCTAAGGGGAAAAATACATTACAAAAAGAAAAGGCCCATTGGAATTGCATTCTCCATAAAAGATACGAAAGAATTAGTCAAAAGCCTGGGACAAATGTCTTGACACCTCTCTTTTAAAAGAAGTTATTTTGATCTATGTGATATCGTTAGCTTTGTGTTTGAAATAAAAGTCTCTCACTTTATTCATCTCTGTAAAGCATCACTGTTACTTTTTAACACATGTTTATGAACTATTAACTTCTTATTTCATTCTACTGAAATTGGACATCAAAGTGTGGATAATTTTAAAACAATTTCTATTTATCTGTAGCAAACACAAACTATTTTAAATATTCAAACGCAATGAATCGTATTGTTATTGTTATTATTATTATTATTATTATTATTATTATTATTATTATAATCAATATTATTATTATTATTATTATTATTATTATTATTATTATTATTATTATTATTATTATTATTAATAGTAATACTAGTAGTAGTAGTAGTAGTATCATAATTATAATAATAATAATAATAATAATAAATTATTATTATTATTATTATTATTATTATTATTATTCTTGTTTTTATCATTACTATCATTACTACTGCTACTACTACTACTACTAGTACTACTACTACTTGTACTACTCCTTACTCTTACCACAACCACTACTACTACTACTACTACTACTACTACTACTACTACTATTACTACTACCACTACTACTGCTTTCATCATTAATACTACTATTTCCACTACTAATGCTGCTGCTGCTGCTGCTGCTACTACAATTACTGTTTGACTTTTCGTATACCTGACCAATTTATGGACACGCACTACACTAAACAGATATTTTTTCAATTTTCAGCAAAGAAGCAACATAAAATTCAGCCACAAAATCAGAGATAGCAGTGGTGCATCTGTATAAAACTGGAGACAAAATTGAATGAAAGAAAAATAAAATGTTAGAGCCAAGAGGTGCATTAGAATTTGTGAGAATCTTCCACTTCCTCTTAATGAAATTTTGTTTGTTGAGCAAATAGAGAAATCTTTTAAGGGAAGGTCGCCGCACACCAGTGGCTAAGAGGCGCAGCGGCACACATAACGTTTCCCTCAAGTTAGAGATATGGACTCCAAATAGGAGAGCAAAATGCGCCGCCAAAAGAGAGAGAGAGAGAGAGAGAGAGAGAGAGAGAGAGAGAGAGAGAGAGAGAGAGAGAGAGAGAGAGAGAGAGAGAGAGAGAGAGAGAGAGAGAGAGAGAGAGAGAGAGAGAGAGAGAGAGAGAGAGAGAGAGAGAGAGAGAGAGAGAGAGAGAGAGAGAGAGAGAGAGAGAGAGAATAAACAAATAACCATAATAAATACAGGAAAAAAAATGGTTCCATGGAAGTGATACTGACGTATTCTCTCTCTCTCTCACTCACTGTCGCTTGTAAGTGCACCTCATGTCATCCCGGCGAGAGAGGTACGGAACTTAATATGTTTAGCTGTTGGTTAAGACTGTATGCAGAAAAAAAATAAAACTAAATGGAAATTTGGATCACAGAAGCATATTCTATTATTTATCAGTAAAAGATTTAACAGACAGCCACTGCAAGGGCTGCCGGATCGTCTGCCAGGCCGACGCTGCCTGCACTCCTGGGTGACTATTTCCCAGTGACGTGGTGTCGGTGTGATAAACTGTGCAGAGAACTGCACAGGAGGATAAAGAAAAGAAATATCAGCGTGAAATTTGAAAGAAAAGTTACCCCACGACAATATATGAACACCTGCTGTTCGTGTTTCATTTTATAAATACACTGACTTACGATATTCCCAGTTCTGCCCATGTGTTATTCATGTCAATCCAAAAACCACTTTGAGGTCTTGCTTGTTCATTTATATTTCACTTGCGGCGACACGGTCAAATACAAACCTCCGGTCCTCTTGACTTTGCCGTTGCTGGAAATGCTTGCATCAGCCTACCAGCCTCAATACTTTGCTACTAATCATTTTTGAGTGCTAATATAATATCTGAAATCAATATTTTTATCTTACCATCCTACAGATATGAGAGAAAAACATGCTACATAATTTCGGAGTGACAGTAGAACAAAGATGTCTTAAATTTTCATCTTTGAGATACTGTAATGAATAAGTAATTTCATTGGACATACATTAAAAAAAGAAACATTAGTATGTTTCGAAGCAAAGGCTTGGCACTGTGTAGTGCACTTAAAAATACTTTTTTTTTTGGCAACCGCTCAAGAAGGCGTGCTTCGTGACACTTTGCAGCTCAGTAGCAATGTCCAAATCTTTGCAGGCTGGTACAGATTTCTGATAATACATCAGCATGGGGGGCAAACTGGTGTGTAACGTATTCTACATTCAAATTACGGGACATATTAATTGAGCTGAATATTCATACAACTGAAGCAGCACCACTCTAAAACGTGGGTTGATGTGTACCACGCCGTGGCGTGGGTGCCACCTCTCGGGCAGGACAGCGTTGATCAGGGCATAACAAACACCACCACCTCAGCCTCCACCCACGGCCGTGCCTGTCGCCCACAGAAGTTGCCAAGCTCCAACTCCACCGATGCCTGGAGCCACCGCCACGCAAACTCTGGAGGCAGGAGAGTTTGCCTCAGATCAGGAGCTTCCAAACTTGAGGGCGTCGCCTGAGCCAACGTGTGAGGCCCTGAATAGTTCTGCGGCTAGTTTGGCTCACTGAGCTTGTTTGGTCCATTTATATCTTTTATATCTATTTATGTACTGATTACTAGTTTCATTATAATTATCATTAATATCACTATTGCATTATTATTATTATTATTATTATTATTATTATTATTGTTATTATTTTCTTTTTTGCAGAAAACAGTATGAAATAAATTACTATTATTATTGTATTATTATTATTATTATTATTATAATTACAATTTGTTTATTTTTATAAAGCCCAGAACGTAATACACACATTTCCATACATAGAACCTAATCAAGTAAATGCATTCTATTCTATTCACATGCACGCCTCCCAGCTGCACCATTATTTTCAACACCAATCGTTTTGCAAAATAAAAATGAAGAAGCTAATTTCCACCAACACAGCATCTTAATTTTCTTTCTCTGGTCATTAACATTACCATTAACTTTGACAACATATTATTACTATTGCCATTATAATAATAATAATAAT
>NC_059295.1:15040940-15045940 GCF_017591435.1 Portunus trituberculatus
CTCACCGACAATGACTACGGAATACACACTCCTCAGTTGAGCGTGACAAGTGCTATAAATCTTGGTCCACTCGTAGCTACGATGTCTTAAGTGATGCGTACTCCGTGACGCTGACCCACTTTCCTTGTAAAATATTAAATACTGGGATTCCAAAACCTCTGCATGTGTATTCAAAATTGGTGCCAACTTCAGCTTTCAGTCTCACAAAGCATGCGTGTGTGTGTGTGTGTGTGTGTGTGTGTGTGTGTGTGTGTGTGTGTGTGTGTGTGTGTGTGTGTGTGTGTGTGTGTGTGTGATTTTCTTTTTAGCCAAGGTCTTTAGGATGAGGCGCCAGGCTTGTGATCGACAGGTATTACCCTCCTGGGGAGAGTTTAGAACTCTTATATTCTAATCTATGCGCAAGAGTGAGACCTTCCACACACTGCACATTCCATCCTTTGCCTCAAGGAGGACGGTAACTGCTCGCTCATCAGTGAACACCTCTGTGACCTGAGCTGAGCGCAAACCCCAGCCTGCCAAGTGACGGGCAAGGGTGTTACCGCTAAGTTACGGACTTTTGTCTGTGTGTGTGTGTGTGTGTGTGTGTGTGTGTGTGTGTGTGTGTGTGTGTGTGTGTGTGTGTGTGTGTGTGTGTGTGTGTGTGTGTGTGTGTGTGTTATAACCAGTCAGATATATAAAAAATTTTCTAGCAACCGTCAACTAGTGTTCACTCTTGATTACGTGTTAACAGAACTGAAGAATACTTTGGGCGATCAGTAGCAAAATATTCACACGTCTGAGAATGCTAATCCATTAGCAAAAAAAACATTAGTGTGACCTCCAGCCTCTTTTGTCTTAAAAATAAGTTGTTCATACGTGATCCATCCTCTGCTTGATGTGTGTTTCACACGTCAAATACCAAGAGCGCAGGACCCCTCGCAGCTCCAGCACACTCGTCAACTCATGATAATATAAGATGTACCTACAAGTCTAGATTTATAAAGACCTTCGTTCATTCTATAAGTGTGTGGAGGTGAGTGAATCATGAACCAACTGACAGGCAATGCATATACAGTTTAAGAATTATTTTCAAGACTAGCATCTTCCCATTGCACTAATAAAACCAACTCCCGATCGGTCTCGAAAGAAAATGTTAATTTTTCATTCAAAGTTTACGTTAGTTAATTGAACGACTGGAAAACTTTGTGCAGCAACAACACACCATATAGCACAGTGTATCTGTGGCCAATGCCTCACCCCCTCTCCCTCAAATGAAAGGAAAAAAAAAAAAGAAAAGAGAAATCAAGCAAAAACACAAATTAATAAGTAAATAAAGAAATAACTTTATACTAAAATTCTGAGATATAAAGTGAAAATCCTGTAAGCATTAATGTATATGATAGAATCTTTATTTGACTTCAAAATACAAAATAAGATTTTAATAACAATAATAATAATAATGATAATAATAATAATAATAATAATAATAATAACAATATATCAAAGTTACAGTGTCTTCCCCTCGACACTAGGAAACGTCTTTGTCTCCGTCCCGGGTAACATATGTAAGTATGAATGAAGCATGTACTTATGCATTTATGTATGTATGTATGTATGTAGGTAGGTATGCATGCATGTCAGATGCATCCACACAAAGCATTCAGTCAATGTTTTCCTGCCATGTATGATAATGTGCTTAGAAAAAAACGAAGGGAAGAAAAATCTATTTGTTAGTTCACAGAAATATAATTCATAAAGTGTTCTTCTATTTTCCATTAATCTATACGTATGTGTATTTACCTATTCATGTACTAGTAAGTTACTACCTAGCTATATCTATTCACTTATTCACTTCTTGATTAGTTTGTTTATTTATTTATGTGATGGTTACTGCAAAGCACACACATCACCCCGGTGCTGCCGGAAACACACTGGTGGTCATCATGCAAGTATGAAAATAATAAAAATGTCATTAAGATTAGAGTAATGAGCGCTGCAGTTTCATCCTTCAGTAATGTACGGTCATATTTATCTAAAAAAAGAAAGAAGAGAAAGAAAAGAACCTATTGGCAAATGTTTATTTTCTTACTGTCTTTATCAGTCACTTAATGAACAGAAAAAAAAAGTTTTAGTAAATACACTGTATATACCTATGTATATCAGACTGCAAATGCGAAATGATTATGTGCAGGATAATAATGCTACACTATTTAATCTATGTTCAAACCCCATCTAAATACTGAAATACATCAAACGAATTTCAAGAATTGGAGAAAGAGACATTTTTATTTTCATCGTAAATGCAGTGCAATCTTTTGATCCAGACGGCGGCGGCGAACGAGGCCACTAGTGCCGCGGCGCCGCCACGCCGGAATGTCATTCACATCGCAGTGGGAAGCGATGGAAGAAATTGTTGTAAAACAAGTCACTTCACCAACATTCATCATGATCGTGATAGTCTTTCTCTTTTTTGTATATAAAAATTTCCATGGATTACTTAACTGAGGCTGTTTGTCTACCGCAATCAGTCAAACTCTGAAGACTTTAAAGCTAAAAGAAAAAAAATAAATCAGATGAAAAATTATAATGCAAAGTAACATATATACCCATGACATAAGGAGAATGCCAACCTCCTACAAGAAGGTGAGTGCCCCGTGTCGGTAGCGATTATTACAGAAAGTTTCATGTCCTATTTGACACAAGGATATGTGTCGCTCTCTTAAGTATTCCAAACTAAATAAATCATTCAGACAGCAAGTGTTGCACTGGTCCAAGAGTCATCAATCACAATATGGTCGTACCTCACGAGACATCCTCGCCCACGCATCGAGCACATCTCAGGCAGCCCAGGAACTCCATCTTGCCGGGAGGTACAGTGGCCAAGTCCAACCCCAACGAGGAGGTTGTGTTGAGACAAAACGCATCCAGCAGCCTCTGTGATGGCGGAGAACTATGACCAACCGATACCTGGTGAGGGACGGCTATCGCAAAACTTGTATCGTGACGTGTAGGCTGCTTCCTTCTGATCCCAGTCGGCGCATGACCAGCTGATTGATCCAGGTGGTCACCCGTCTTACTCAGAATCTAAAAATATCCACCACTGATGAGGCTTGTTGCCCATTGAATGACAACGCCTGCTATCCCCGCAATGAACTCACTCCTAGATGAAAGTAAGAAAAATTTACAGGACGCCTTATATAGTAAACATAATGCGATGGATTAAGTAAATATGCGGGGCACCAGACGGATAGAAGCGAACATGATCACAGTTACATATTCTCTAGCAGTTATGATGCAGGAGTGTCTGGTCCAGGAAGCTGCGGCACACTGGAACCTGCGGTGACAGGCGAACAGCCAAAGGAGGTGGCACTGCCGACCGCACTTCAAGACCTGCCGCCGCGACAAGGTGACTCTCAGCGGCTGAAGGGGGGGTCGATGACTGACTCGGGCTGCTGCGGAGAGGGTGGCCACGGGAGAAGTTGGAGAGGGAGTAGAAAAGCCAAGGTGAATGTTCTCGTTCTATAACTTTTCTTTATAGTCCAAGTGTGCAAAGTTTTACGTGGTTTTCGTTGTGGCAGCAACTTTTCAGACTCAAAGGAAGCCCTGAGAGGACGGCGTTGGAGGGAGACACGAGGCTTCAGGGGAGTAAGAGAGCAGACCTTCTCCTGTAAAACTCCAAGAAAAATTAACACTTCGTTTTAAGTTTTAGAGAAAAATGTAAAGAAATTATCTCTAACGTGAAAATTCATTCACTAAATTTGGGGCACCAGACCAGATCTTATTATCATAAATAACCTTTTATTTACTTAGCTTTGAGGAACGGGGAGTGAAGTATCGTTAGATAAAAACGTATATAGTAATCTCTCTCTCTCTCTCTCTCTCTCTCTCTCTCTCTCTCTCTCTCTCTCTCTCTCGAGAGAGAGAGAGAGAGAGAGAGAGAGAGAGAGAGAGAGAGAGAAAGTGTTCACACACACACACACACACACACACACACACATAGAGGCACTTGAGATGCAAGGCAGTCTAGCCTCGTCCAGCTTCCTGCTCTCTCTCTCTCTCTCTCTCTCTCTCTCTCTCTCTCACCCGTCGTGAGAGATGTTGGCAGGGTGTTGCTCCCTGATGATAAAAACATTTGAAGTGCGGCTTAGTGCCGCAGCGGCGTGGTTAGTACGCGTGACAAAGAACAGGAACTAATAGCCTCAAGGATCAGGCCAGCCCGTTTAGGGATTAAAGGAGGCATGGAGGGCGACCAGAACCTGCTGCTGAAAGGCATCACGGGGGAGAATATTCTGGTAATATGAAAGCCTTTTGTATTGCGCTACGTACACACTGTGCTTATGTATTTTCCGAGTGAATATAAGCATAAATAAATATAGTTGAGAGAGAGAGAGAGAGAGAGAGAGAGAGAGAGAGAGAGAGAGAGAGAGAGAGAGAGAGAGAGAGAGAGAGAGAGAGAGAGAGAGAGAGAGAGAGAGAGAGAGAGAGAGAGAGAGAGAGAGAGAGATTAAGAACTGTCGACGATTTGAAGCACCTATATATACACGTGGAAATGTCACATCTGGATAAACGAGGGCGAATAGATTGGCAGAGGCGTACGGAGAGAGAGAGAGAGAGAGAGAGAGAGAGAGAGAGAGAGAGAGAGAGAGAGAGAGAGAGAGAGAGAGAGAGAGAGAGAGAGAGAGAGAGAGAGAGAGAGAGAGTGTGTGTGTGTGTGTGTGTGTGTATGAAGCCAGGACGAGAACAGGCGAGTGCAAGAGTGTGAGTATAAGTGTGAGGAGGCAAGCAGGAGGGACGAGGACGAGGACGAGGACGAGAACGAGGGCGGGGCCGTCGGGTGCGTGTACCGACCAAATACCAAGTGGGCTCCGGAGGCAGTCATGTGAGCGAGCGACGGAAATGTCTGAACTCTCCGATTTTTCCCCTCCGATAATCTGGATTAGAGAGAGTAGAGTGGGGGATCGACTGGGATGGGGACATTAAGGCACGAAGGACCTAGGGAGAGGAGGCAGGTGTGTGTGTGT
>NC_059295.1:15048440-15058440 GCF_017591435.1 Portunus trituberculatus
AATATGCTGAACACCAATGACTTTCATTAAGATATAGTGACCTCATACACTTTGTCCTTAATTGAATTAGCACCAGTCCCGTTTTATTCCAAGCTTGTTTTCCTATTTATGTACTCTTTTGTATGGTTGTTTATCAGTCTATCTTGTTCAATTTTATGTGGTTTATTCGTCTTGGGCAGCAATTCTCAACCTGGTAGCCATGGCAAGAATGTAGAGCGGTCATGACGGGCTGTTACAAATCAAACATTTCTAAGCAATGTTAGGAATCTGAATAAATGAAAACTTGCATCACTATCCTGGTAAAAGACTTTTTTTCTATTGATTACGTTGGTAAGAACATTTTAAGTTACATAATATAGTAACAATTGTAACATTATTATTATTATTATTATTATTATTATTATTATTATTATTATTATTATTATTATTATTTCTTTTCGTACTTTATTTTCCCGGGGTTAGATTTGGCAGAAAAATGAAGAGCAGCTACACGAATGTTGAGAATTTGTAAAGGGGGAATGAAGAGGTGAAGAGAAACAAGGTTGAGAAGCACAGCTGTAAGATGAAACCTACAATTGTTTTTATTATTACAACATTCCAGCTGGAAATATTGTCTAGTATCTATTTCAGTATATCGATGCTACGTTATAATTTCCTCTCCTTCAAAGCAGAGACGAACTGGGAGACGAAGCCATTAAAATCACATTTCAATTTTATCCCACAACGCGCGTGTCGAGTAAACACGCCCACCAGTCTGTTTGTGTGGCATCATCCTTTGAGGACAACTTACGTTCCTCATTTTGTGCGGGATATCCTCAAACTCCTATTCATAACTAACAAGAAATAAATAAAGGAACATTATTCCAAGATGAATATTTGTATTAGATATTTACCTTACAAACTACACAGGACTTACAAATTCGTATATGTTGTTGAATTAACTCGTATGTGCGTTGCGTATGTTCATATGGCCCTTCCAGACCTGAACCTACGTCAATTTTGTTCTGTATAAGATATATTTGAGCAGGAGATGGTTGTTTCTCACTAGACAAGGAATTCTATGTGTGTGTGTGTGTGTGTGTGTGTGTGTGTGTGTGTGTGTGTGTGTGTGTGTGTGTGTGTGTGTGTGTGTGTGTGTGTGTGTGTGTGTGTGTGTGTGTGTGTGTGTGTGTGTGTGTGTGTGTGTGTGTGTGTGTGTGTGTGTGTGTGTGTGTGTGTGTGTGTGTGTGTGTGTGTGTGTGTGTGTGTGTGTGTGTGTGTGTGTGTGTGTGTGTGTGTGTGTGTGTGTGTGTGTGTGTGTGTGTGTGTGTGTGTGTGTGTGTGTGTGTGTGTGTGTTTGGATGGGAATATGTTTTCTATTTTTCGTATGTTAGGAACCCTAAACATCGTATTCGTGGAGCTAGTGATTCGTGGGACGTGGCTGCTGGTCTCTGCGGGTGTGTTGTGCAGCCTGATTTCATGAAGCGGCTACACAGAGAGGCCACTAAAGAGAGCTGCGGAACATCTCGCGGCAATATCAGGGTCAGTGAACCTGAATTAGTCGATTAGATTTTAATCTTTGCGGAATCGTTGATGATCCTCTTTAGGCACCGCGGAAGAAGGCGCAGGCACTGAACCCAAAAGTCTTTTAGAGCAGCACCTTTCGAATTATTTGGAATCTTATTGCAGAAAACAGTACGGTCTGTTTATGCGTGACAGCAGACCACGCTGGTCTGGGAAAGTTCTTTGATTTTCAAGTCAATTGTTCTCCCTTATCGTCTTCGTGGCAGCAAGAAACGGCCATGGAGAGGAGAAGTGGAGAGACAATCATTGTCTTGGGTAATAAGTGTCTCCACTCAGGTGACACCACGGTGGTCAAAGCGGCAGTTGTTATGTAAGAGTAAATCAAGATCTCTGAGAGAACCACGACTATTCTATTATTCTTTTTTTTTTTTTTTTGTGCGTGTGTGGGTGCGCGCGCGCGTTTTATTCACCACGGTCGTCTGCTGGTCACCAAGCTAGTCTTTACCCTACGGAAAGAGCTCACAGCTCATACTGACCGATCTTCGGGTAGGACTATTGGCTATTTCATTCATCACACACCACACACACCGGGAAAGCGAGGCCACAACCCCTCCAGTTATATCCCGTACCTACTTGCTGCTAAGTGAACAGAGGCTTGCCCATTTATCTTGTCACTCCTGGGACTCGAACCAGGGCCCTTTCGGTTGTGAGCCGAGTGTGCTAACAACTACACTAAGCGGTGTGTGTGTGTGTGTGTGTGTGTGTGTGTGTGTGTGTGTGTGTGTGTGTGTGTGTGTGTGTGTGTGTGTGTGTGTGTGTGTGTGTGTGTGTTTATATAAGAGGGAGAACTGCCAAGGTAAAAAAAAACTATATTAGAAAAAAAAGGTCCACTAGAATTGCAGTCTCCATAAACATTAGAAAAAATTAGTCAAAAGCCTGAGACGAATATCTTGACACCTCTCTCTTAAAAGAAGTAAAGTCGTAGGAAGATGGGAATGCAAAAGCAAGCAGGGAGTTCCAGAGTTTACCAGTGAAAAGTATGAATGATTGAGAATACTGCATTTGAGTGTACCCATGACTATTGGCTATTTCTATGTGTGTGTGTGTGGGGGGTGCGATTCGCTCGACTGACCGACGTTAAGTTACAAACTTTTATGATGTCATCAATTTTTACCACTGGAAAGAAAAGCACGAGCAATTTCTTTCTGCTTCGATTCTGGGGCAAAACTTTGATTTGGCTTCCTTGATTGGAATTCCAGCGTGTGTTGTCTGTCTTGTAAGGGATATGCCAGAGAGTGGCAGCGACCTCACTCTGCTCCTGAGATATTAACGATATAAAAATGTGCATTATGTCTTGGAACAAGTCAGAAAAGATGAGAAAAGGGTAGCTAAATAAGGAAGACCAGAAATGAGGTTACCATAAAAACAATGAAATAGGGAAAAAGGGGAATATATATATATATATATATATATATATATATATATATATATATATATATATATATATATATATATATATATATATATATATATATATATATACTCAAGATATTAGTATATCTTCACTTGTTCTCGCACATGTTTTATTCAACTTTGTGTTTACTCTCGCCGCGATGACTCCTCCGGAAACCTTACAACAATTCACGCCTCGCTCCTCCACCAGTGCCGAAAAAGCGTGATATAGGGTCTATCGTCCTTCCAGTATTGCAGTTCATGTTACGAGCAAAGAAATGGTTCTCTGTTCTTAAGCATGAACACTTCCTGTGGGCACTAAACGCTGTCTAGCACGTGTTCAGCCACCGCGATTAGTATGTCACTTGTCCACCATTCCTTAGATTTCTCCTCGGTATTCCTGCACATCATTCTCACCATTCCCACCAGCTGCCTCTCCCTACAACACAATTTAGCCTTGCCACTAGAATGGTAGCGCTTCTCGAGTGGCTGATGTCGCACTTTTCACTCGCGAACCGTTGAGAAGTCTGGAGGACACATGAGAAGGCGACACGAAGTCAATTTGATTTTTGAATTATTCTAAAAGCCCGCTTTTTTGCTCCTTCCTTTTCATATTCTATTGAAAAAAGTTTTATTGAATGCTAACTTCAGATCAGCGCGAATATTTGTTTGAAAGTTTATAAGCACATTATAACCTGCACTTTCATCTCTCTCCTCCCTGCCAACTCACTCCTACTCACTCACTTTCTGCTCATAAAATAATTTGAGCATAATTTACTTGGATTATTATTATTATTATTACTATAATTATTATCATCATTATTATCATTGTCATCATCACTATTATTATTATTATTATCATTATTATTATTATTATTGTTATTATTGTCAATACTATCACTATTATAATTAGCATCAGTCTTATTACAGTTATTTCCCTTGCGATATTCATAAACTAGACATTTATTAATACTTAGAAAGCGTGTTCTTCTCATTGCCGTCCATAAACTGTAATTTCTATTGAGATGAGTAATGCGAAGAAAATATTGAAAATGCAAAGTGGAGTCATGAACACCGGATGAGAAAGGACGCGGAGACTAGCAGAGACCATTACTAAATAAGAAGTAATGCAAAATGGGGTGAGCAGATAACAAAGTGCAATCGATAAGGAACGCTGGCCATCTAATTCATCAACGAGGCAACGAGATGATGGCTTCTCTGTGCAATGTGTTGATAAATTCAGGAACACATCTCTTCTCTTTATGAACTTTCCTGTGCACTCTTCAACACAATCTGGAGAGGAGTAATAACACGCACCAGTAACTCAACTACTAACCAGATTTAATAACAAAATAAGACTCTTTTACCTATACAAACTTGATTTCGATAAGTTTTTTATTTTTCAATTTCAATATTCTACAAAGTTTCTCGTCAGTTCCCTCATATTAAAAACAAACAAACTGACAACTAACAACTGAATTACTGACAGAAAGTAACAAAATAAGACTCTTTCATTAATACAATCTTGATTTCGATACATTTTCCTTTAATTTCAATATTTTACAAAGAGTTTCGTTAGTTCCCTCATGTTAAGAAAAACAACAACAATAAAACAAAACAAAAGTAGAAAACGAAGGTAGAGTAGAGACGGCACAACTTCGAGAACAATAGAAAAAACTTTATAAGCATCATGAGCTTTCCGAGGTCTCCCGCCAAACCGGGCACAGAGAAACTCATTAGCTGAAGCCTTGATAACCACAAGCATAATTAATTGCAGGGATGGAGTTCCGCGAAAGAATAGCGTCAGTACTGCACAAAATATTAGAGAGAGAGAGAGAGAGAGAGAGAGAGAGAGAGAGAGAGAGAGAGAGAGAGAGAGATAAAAGTGGAAAAAAAAAAAAATGAAAGCAGTTTTTCTGTTAATTTTCATTAACAGGTTTCTGACACGAACAGATGCGGTGTGAGTTTCAAAGACAGCGATGTCGTATAGTACAAACATGTTCCTTATTCTCAGTATTAAAAACTAAACTCAGACTTATGTACTGCCTTGAAGACCGAACGATGGGTGGTATATAACACCAGTGGATAATGTGTAATTATGTGGTAGAAATAAGAATAACATACAGTATCAATTCCACCCAAATAAAGAGAGAGGCAACTCCAAGAGAAACTTTCCTCCTGTGCATTTAAAAGGAGGCCTGGAGAGTTGCGATGAAGTATGGAGACTAGGTTATGGCGGTGACAGCAGAGCGAGAGTTTAGCAGTACCAGTGAGTAGTGATTCTGGTAAGTCTTCAAAGTCCTCACCAATACAGGTAGGATGTTGTATCAGCTGCTCCAGTCTATTCAGAATAACCAAACTGGCAGCTCACTCACAAAGTTTGTTGATATAAAGATGAAATTCAAGGGTAGTAGGGCATTCATATTTTTTATGTATATTTCCACGAAGGATGAATGAAGGAATACGTGCCTCACACGACAGCCTGATTAAGTTTTGAGTTTTACATACTCAAAATCATGACAAAAAAAAAAAGAAAAGAAAAGAAACACAAATCATATACCTGGAAATAGATTAACTTTAAAGAATTCGTGAAAAAAGGAAGTGGAGACTGTGAGGACGAGAGATAAAAGTTGTTTTTCATTATCTCTTTACTTTTTTTACTTTTCTTATCATTTTTACGCAAGACTTGACCTAAGAAAGCAAGTTATGAAGAAGGAGTCTCACTGAAGCTGTCAGTCTCAATAGAGAACAGTCAAAGAAGGATTAACCAACTTTTGAGAAGTGTCCTGAAACCCTCTCCTTGAAAGAGTTTAAATATAAGATATTCAACATTATTTTTAAGCTCACGGTTTAGGACAAAACATGCACGTCTGTCTGTCCCCTCAAATACCCGCGGCTTCCTGAGTTTAAGAGCAAGAAGTGATGATCTACAAATTGTATTGAAAACACTAAGCGGTGCATAACTTGATGTAGATTCCAGAATCTAGATGAACTATGAAGACAACTTTTAAAAGACGCTTTCCTAGAAGTGATAAAAACGTCACATGTCGGGAGTGATGCCGCACTCTCTCTCTCTTTCTTTACACACACACACACACACACACACACACACACACACACACACACACACACACACACACACACACACACACACACACACACACACACACACACACACACACACACACACACACACACACACACACACACACACACACACACACACACACACACACACACACACACACACACACACACACACACACACACACACACACACACACACACACACACACACACACACACACACACACACACACACACACACACACACACACACACACACACACACACACACACACACACACACACACACACACACACACACACACACACACACACACACACACACACACACACACACACACACACACACACACACACACACACACACACACACACACACACACACACACACACACACACACACACACACACACACACACACACACACACACACACACACACACACACACACACACACACACACACACACACACACACACACACACACACACACACACACACACACACACACACACACACACACACACACACACACACACACACACACACACACTCTTGCCCGGCCAATCCTTGACCTTTCAGCAGATTTCTGTTACCTGCATCACATGACGGTCTCGTGTTGCAGCATTTTGTTCACGTGTCACCGATAAATGTTGCAGCTTATCTTATAGATGTTATGAAAACTCAAAATCTTGTATCTTATTTATAAAACTGTAGATAAATTATGAATTTATCGATTCTAATATTTGTTGGTACTGTTGGCACGTTACCACATAAAAAAAAAAAAATCTACAACACCACAATATGGTTAAGAGACCATTAATAACAGCGATAATTTTAAGTGGAAAAATGAATTCTGGTTCAGGCGAAAAGATGAAAAGCAACAGACAAGTTGAAAGGTGGAGCCTCGCTCGTTTATTATTCATGTTAGAATCTCACTGGTGTCAAGCTTGCTGTTTTAACGTTATTTTATATTTCATTCAAATTGCCTCAGCTGAAGTTTGATGCTTTGTATTTTATGCGTGTCTGTGTTTTGTGGCGATTCTTTCTCGTTGTACCTTTCCTGGTGAACATATTTGTGTTACCAGAAGATATCTGTTTTTGGTAGTAAGTTTTCTGTATATTTTTCGTTTTTTCCATTTCAATATCATTTAGTGTTATTTTTCATTTTTCAGTGGCAGAGGACAGACTCCAGGTAACGTAGCTATTATCCCTCTCCAAGCAAACTATAATTATTAGGGTTAAAAATTAAAAAAAAATTTCCAAAGAAAAGATTATAGCAATGGTAAGAACAACAATGACAATAACATCAACAATAATAATAATAATAATAATAATAATAATAATAATGATAACAATAATAATAATAACAATAATAATAAAAATAATGATAACAACAATCATGATAATGAAACTACTACTATTACTACTACCACCACTACTACTACTACTACTACTACTACTACTACTAGTAATAATAATAATAATAATAATAATAATAATAATAATAACAATAACAATGATATCAATAATGAGTAATAGTTTGATTAGATGTGTTAGATTAAAGTAACTAACCTAACTGCGTTA
Source organism: Portunus trituberculatus (assembly GCF_017591435.1). Lineage (NCBI taxonomy): Eukaryota > Metazoa > Arthropoda > Malacostraca > Decapoda > Portunidae > Portunus > Portunus trituberculatus. The sequence continues at coordinate 15,056,070 of NC_059295.1, forward strand.
AAAAAGAATAAAGCTCATTAAATTTCATGATTACATATTATTGTTACTATCAACAAAAAGACCTCACTTTTAATATTTTATTTTGCAGGAGATGCCAATGACTCACTGGTGCCTGACTCGCTGCGGCACCAGTACAGGGTCACTACACTCACTACAGGTCAAGTACACTTGAAACTTTTCCTGTGCAACGCTTCATATGCTCTTCCTTTTTCCTTGTGTGTATGTACATTAAATCCGATTTTGAATTGAATCCTGATTTTTTTTTTGCTTCATTATAACTCTTAAATAATTTTTGATATAGAATATTAGATTTTGCTTTAAAAAATATCTTTTTACTCTCAATATAACACAAATAATTGTTGATACACTATATTCAATTTTGATAAAAATCATAATTTTTTACTCTGATTTGAATTCATCTTGATTCAAATAATTTGTTTAAATTCAGCTCAACCGTGAGCATTATATACATATTTTTCATTAACTCTTTCTAGCATAGCTCATCCTAGTAGAGTTTCAGTGTTTACATGCATCTACCATTTCTCATCACCATAATGAGCTTATACATACATCTATTTTGTATTTAAAGAAGGGCGGCAGAAACCCGGACATCCTAACACACCTGACCATGCCAATAGACTCGACGCAACTGTATCTTTATGACTACATTCCTGTCTAACTCTAACTTGTGTGAAACTTTTGGTACGATTAATAGTTTAGTGATCTATACTATTTCATGCTTTGGTAATTGTTCTGGTCTAACTTTGGTTTAGCTTAGTCATTAGTCTCTCCAATTGTTCATGCTTTTATGTTGGTCCTCTTTATTGTTTACTTAATTCATATTTCTTTTTATTTTTCAATTTTGTTTCCGCTCTCGTGGTAGCTTATGTTTAATCCCTGGAGGTTTGCCAGTTAGTGCAACAGTTTGACTGTTTTTGGGTATGGATATTTTTCGTCGAAAGCAGAGCACAGTGCAGTACTATGTTTTTTTTAACTCTTTGTAGAGAGTGTGCTGGGCTTGTATATACTGTGTTTACATGTGGGGCGGGTAGATTAATAATAAAAGACTACATCCAGGTTTATGCTTTGAGATAATACATGAAAACTTTTGATATATTTGAGTGCTACTGTTGCATATATCCACAGCACTCAGTCTGAGCAATGTGCCTTCCTTCGAGTATGAAATTTGTGTACGAATAAATACTGGTTTGGTCTTTCTTATCGCCAACAGAATGACCAGCAACTTTTTTTTTTTTATTGCAATTCTTGAATTTACTATTTGTCCACAATGTTTATTTATTCATATTATTATATCGTTGTTGTTTTTTTCAGCGTTGATGAATGTTCCAGTGTCTGTGTTCCATGAAACTTGAATCTGTGCTGAGTGTCATAACCAAACTGTTGTGTTCAGTGTACTTCCTGATTCTTTTATTAATGATTTACCTTTAAATAAAGAGAAGAGCTTACAATTGACTGGGTTACTGATGTGGTTATTTGGTTCCGAGAATAGCTTGACATTGGTCTCATTAAATTGTAGCAGGAAATAGACCACGGATGGAGAAAGTTTGAATATTCTGTAAATATGGTTATCGTATTGCTATCTTTAATAAATTATTGTATTCTTTTCTATATATTATCAATATATGTATTTGTATTGAGAATTATATAGTGAAATCGCTTCTAATATCAAATAATAATAATAATAATAATAATAATAATAAAATAACAATAGTAATAATAATAATAATAATAATAATAATAATAATATTAATAAAATGATAATAATAATAATAATAATAATAATAATAATAATAATAATAATAATAATAATAAACGGTTTATTAAAATTGCAGTATATGCATACCGAAAATCTACATACGGGACGGGGGACGCTTAACATTAGAACACTATACAAATGGTTAAGTGTTACATCTCTTGCTATCTTCTACCGTTATTTTCATGCTAACTGCTCTTCTGATCTTACTAACTGCATGTCTCCCCTCCTCCTGCGGCCTCGCTGCAAAAGGCTTTCTTCTTCCTCTCACCGCTATTCTGTCCAACTCTACAATGTAAGAGTTAACCATTAATGCCATTTATTCAAACCTTTCTCTGGTAGACTCTGGAACTTCCTACCTGCTTCCGTATTTCCAACTTCCTATGACTTGACTTCATTTAAGAGGGAGATTTCAAGACATTTATTCCTTTCTTTTGGCTGACTCTTTAGGACTTGCGAGAGGGCTGGCAACTGGGTGGGCCTTTTTAATTTTTTTTGTTGCTCTTGGCCAGCTTTCCCCTCTTACAAAAAAAAAAAAAAAAAAAAAAAAAACATTCTGGTATCGGTCCGTGCGTGGTGCCTTCAGCTGCATTATTT
>NC_059295.1:15063440-15098440 GCF_017591435.1 Portunus trituberculatus
AGGAAGGACCTGCTGGTATACACTTGTGATTTCCCACGGGATAGTTGCAACATTTTTTGGGGATTACAAATGTACTTGTCTGAAACATACAACTCTGCGTCTAGCACAGAGACGATGACAGCCTCTGACGAAGTAGTATAACATCAAATTCCTCGAAGGCCCTAGAATAAATCGTGATCGTTCTTGGATCTTTGAAGATGATAATAGCAGAGATGTTAGTCAAGTTAGTCTTCATCACCTGAATCACATGAATGATTTATTCAATGTACAAATTCCAGGAAAGAAAAAAAAAAAAATGTATAAAATTAAAATAATTCAAGTGAATAAACAAATAGATGTCTCAAAATAGAATAAAATAACTGATAAAGAAATGAAAAAAAAAATGAAATGAAAAAATGCATTAAGATATAAGAAAAATAAATGTAGAGGTAAACAAACAAACGAACACACAAAATATATAAATCTGGAACAGTGTTCACTCATCTCGCGCTGTCCAACATGGAGTGAAAACATCTCTAAAAATATGTATCCTTTCTATCTTTCCACCCCAGCGCGGCACACGGCGCCGCCACCATTTATCTCCTCTATTTCTAAAGCTGAAGTCTTCGTGCAACTCTTACTAAAGTCCGTCTGTCGATGACTGAGCTCCTTCCTCCATCGCTTCCTCTCAGTGAGTTGTCCTTAGTGATTACTGACTCACCTAGTCAATAATAATGAAATGATAATGATGATAATAAAAATAATAATAATGGTAATAATGATAATAGTAATAATAATAATGATAATAATCGTAATACTATTAATAATAAAGCTAATAGTAATAATAATAATGACAATAATAATAATAATAATAATAATAATAACTTATAATAATAATAATAATAATAATAATAATAATAATAATAATAATAACAATATTACTATTATCATTATTATGATTATCATCATTATTATTATTATTATGAATATTATCATTAATGTCATTGTTTTTATCATTATTATAATAATAATTATCATTATTATTATTATGAATATTATCATTAATGTCATTGTTTTTATCATTATTATAATAATAATTATCATTATTAATAATAATAATAATAATTATTATTATTATTATTATTATTATTATTATTATTATTATTATTATTATTACTATTATTATTACCATTATATAGATAATATAATAATAATAATAATAATAATAATAATAATAATAATAATAACAATAATAACAAAAATAATAGAATAAGAGCAATGATAATGATAGTAATAATAATAATAATAATGCCAATTATCATTATTGTTATTATTATCATTATTATTATTATCCTTAATTATCATTATTATCATTATGATAATTACTATTATTATTGTTATTATTATTATTATTATTATTATTATTAACATTATAATTATTATTGTTATTATTGTTATAATTATTATCAGTCATTATCATTATCATTATTACCATCATTATCTTACTGCTTTTATTATTATTATTATTATTATTATTATTATTATTATTATTATTATTATTATAATGATAATAATGATAATAATAATAATAATATTATTATTATCATTATTATTATTATTATCATTATCATCGTTAGTTTTTTTTTTGTTGTTGTTTTGGTTGCTTAATCTATTTATGCTTTTCTCTTCTGTCTTTGACTTTGATCCCTGGAATGACTGGTGAACTTCTGTATCTACATTTCTTTTTGCTTCCCTCGTCAGCTAACCAAGGAGAAGGATGACCGTCCTAATTCTCATAGCCACCTGTTATAGGCACTACTTTCGGTCCTGTTTTGAAAAGATCCTAGATGTTTGCTGATTTTGGAGAAACATAAGCATTCATCATGAAGAAGCGGTCTCAGTGCTACTTCAGATCCATCATTTGGTAACATAATGGCGATCTTTTCAGTATATTGTCCATCCTGTCTTGAAAGCTTCGTTGATTTCCTTTGTTATCTGGGTAAGCATTCAAAGCATTTAGTAATCTGGTAAGTCGTGAGTCTCCAAGCAAATTATACTTTTTTTTTCGACTGAGTATTTTCTTCCCATGTTTCACTTCATCCTATCAAGAATATGGTGGTGCAATTTGGGAATATCCTCATCTCACACACTGCTGGAAGGAGACTAGGTTGCATTGAACTTCTTGGCACTCACATTTTGATTACCTTACTTCTCAGCGCCACCTCACAGACACCTTTACACCACCCAGAGGAATTACAAGCTGCTTGGAGAAAGAGAGAAAAAAAGAGAACTCGCAAAGTCTATATGTTATATGTCATCTGGTGGCACAATAATAGATGGTTTGAAATAACATATATTCTTGTATGATATCCTGACATCAACATCCCTTTACGGCAACGTCCAATAAACTTCTTTATACTGAACCTTATTTAGTTCCTCCATTAAAAGAATTAAACCTGAAAAAAATTACCTTCTATAATTCTGTTAATTCACTTCCTGGTATTGAGTGGCTGCATCGTCTTTGGCAGATCATATTTCCTGCTCATATGTTGGCTTTGTGCACGTGCATCTTTCCCTCATGTGGGGCACTTCATTCGCGCATAACTTCCGAGAAAGTTTAAGTCAAAGAGTATTGGTCTCATCAGCTCCCCTCTTTTAAGTGATTGCATTCAGTTTCTCACTCTGTCTCTCTCACTCTTCAGCGACCTCGTTGCAGATTCTCCTTACTCCATCCTTCTTCCGTCTTAATAATTTGAGGATTAAATCGTGTCTTCACTTTTTTTATCCTGTAAGCAGCGGAGTGACGCGTTTGTCCTCTATTTTTTCTTTCATACAATACAAACTCTTCCGTAAGAGAATGTTTATGAATTAGCCATGAAGATTAAACCGTTTTTGGAACTTGTTTCCCGCCATTTGGCAAGCTGCCGTCCACGTTGATTTTCTTGCATAACAAAATACAAAAGCACCTTATTCACTATCCATTTGAATTTGATCGCAATTTTCACACAATCCATAAAGGGACGCCGCTTGCATAACGGTTGACACAAATGGAATTCAGTAAATAATTCTCTTCACGACTCATTGGAAAAATGCTTTTGATAACAGTCGTGTCATATAATCTACATATTTAATAAAGTAATTTTCTTGCCTTTTTAACCTTCCCGATCGCTGTATTCACTAAGGCCTGCAGTTAACACGATGTATGTTTTAATATAGTACTGATCACGAGGCCTGCATATACCTGCAGTCTCACAACACTATATTTTTCTCCGTTTTCCCCTCCGACCCTCTATCCATGTCTGTCTGTCTGTCTAATATATCTCTTCTCTTTCATCCCCCGTGTGTGTCTGTCTCCGTCTGTCTCTCTCTCTGTCTCTGTCTGTCTCTCTCTCTCTCTCTCTCTCTCTCTCTCTCTCTCTCTCTCTCTCTCTCTCTCTCTCACACAGTGCTCTGTGAAACCTACACCAGCGGTAAAATGATATTGGAACCGCCAGTGGAATGAAAGCAATACTAAGCGGGATGATGAAACAAAATTAAATAAATCCCTGAATGTATCCTTAAAAGCAGACTAAAGCTGATAACATTGCTTAGAGAGGGCCATTAGCAGCACTGCCATTCCCTGATCCGAGATTCTTTGCCAGTTTCATCCTTTTCTCTGTCCCTTCCTTAAGCGCGCCCTCTCGTCATTCCTCTTAGCCTCCTTAACACTACATCCTCTGTCCGTGAAGATGGAGAGGGGGTGAGGAACGGCGCTAGAGGGACACAGATCGACGGAAGGAGAAATAGATAAGAGGAAAGGAGAAGGGAAAGGATGAGTGGAAGGAAGAAAGATGGAGAGAGCAGAGAGGTGGGAAGGATGAATGGAGACTCCGCGCGGGGAAGTGTCTCTTTAACCGCCACTGTTCTCCGTTTGTCATTTGTTTCTTGTCGCGACCTTCAGACTGACCCCCAGCGTGGTTGTGGTGGAGGCCTGGAATGCTGGAATGGCTTGGGTAGTGAAGGTGAAGCACACTTTTGATCTGTCTTACCTGGAATATCCATTTTGACGTAAGTGACCATCTAACCTCAGCCTCACAACCTGACCTCTCTCTTCTAGGAGCCACATTCTCGGCCTTTCCTGTGTCTTATCTCAGCACGTTCAATAGCCTTTAGTGGATGTTATTGGGGTTTCCAGGAGTGCTTTGATGATTCCAGTGGTAAACTAAGGAGTCTTTTCCATCCCTAATGAGAAAATGCCTATCAGAACCAGACTAATAATTTCTGTGATCTTTGAAAAGAGGACAAAGAGTTTTAAAATACTGGTCTGGAGTCCTCGCCGCAATGTGATGGTTGTACTTGTAAAGGCATTGATGTGCAGGATTACTAGGGACGCTCAGCTCTTAGAAGTGACAATTCCAGGGACCTTTTGTGGAGATACTCGCCTGTTGCTTACACTGTTTGCTGAATATAACTCATCTGGTTAATATTTTTGTTTGGAATTGGATGTATTGTTGATATCCATGGTCCATACTGCCTGAGTCTTGCCCCGCTCCGCTGCACATACACATCTGTCCGACGCTGAACCGTCCATGAGTACAGAAAATATGTATGCGAGAGAAGCGGCTGCAACGTTGCTCGTGATGATGGAAATAAAATTTTAATTCAATTCCTGGCAGGGGAGTGGGTGATCGCCTCTCCCGTGCCAGTACGATAAAAGCTGCCGCAAATTGCCTTTAATCCCGATCCTTTGACCACCGGCAGATCAGACCCATGACACCAATGGGTTGAAGGATATTAAAAAATAGTAGTGGATAAAAATACTTGGAATTCAGCAGGTGTAGTTGATGGCGAGAGTCGGCTGGGGTGTGGACGCAGGGCCCGAGTGGGCCGGTCATTGCCCCGCGACATTGCCTCATGCTGACACCCTCCCGCCTCACCCGGGCCTGGCGGGGCGATAACCAAGGCGGGTGACTCCACCAGAAAGAAAGAATAAGCGCTACCGTGGCCTAAAGTTCTTGGATTTTATCTCCTCGAGCTGAAGCCCCAATTCCGAACGCATTCAAGAGGATTTACTGTGTACTCGTGGCACTAAATTACACACGAGCCTCTTGTCCGGAGTTTGTTCATCCGTGACTTGCAACGCGACTTTTTCTTTAAAATTTCGTTAATGGCTGGGGAGTCTGTGATGGAGATAACGACGTGTGAGGAGCGAGCAGCATTAACCACCAGATAACAACAGTCTGCAGAGTGGGACGTGAGGGCACGGCTGGGAATGGTTCGTCCTAACTTGCTTGTGGTTGAAGCAAAGAAGAAAAATCAATAAACAGCACCTCTGGCATGCACCGCTTCTACGCATACACACACACACACACACACACACACACACACACACACACACATTTGCGGTGTTAGCAAAGTTTATGTTTGTAATGGCAGAGTGTTCCTTCCAACAGCAGCCATTGCAATGAGAACTGCGGCTGTGCAAAGGTGTGAAGAACGTGAGGAGGAAGGAAGGAGACGAAAAATATGAATGATAATAAAAATGCGGACGTATATTCACGTGATTACATGCTTCTTTAATTTACGTTATTTGTATGCCACCTAACTCTCTGCATATTTATATTTGTGTATATATTTACCTGTCTGGATCTATTTTTCTATTAAAAACCTTTCTCTTTATTTTAGCTAATTCACCTCTATGTGTGTCTAGTTTTATCTATTTCACTAATGTTGCTCTGTATTAGTGCAGCTTTTACTAATTAGGTTTCAGTCTGCCCGTCAGTCAGTCAATCAGTAAGTCTGTCTGGTCGTCTGTGTGTCTTTGTACCCCCCTCTCTCTCTCTCTCTCTCTCTCTCTCTCTCTCTCTCTCTCTCTCTCTCTCTCTCTCTCTCTCTCTCTCTCTCTCTCTCTCTTGCACCCTCTGGAATCTTGCGCTTATCCTTTATTTCCCTTCTACTGACGTCCATCCCTCACGTCTTTTCAACCTCTTCCCATTTCTTGGAAAACCCACTCCTCAGTTTGTTTTCTTCACTCCCTTCCTCCTGAGCTCTCTCTTGCTTCCTCTTCATAAGCTCTTTTTCTCACAATATCTCCCTCTCTTCCTTCCCATCCTCTCTCCCTGCTGCATCCTTCCATTTCTCTGCACCTGCTCTTTCCTTCTCTGCTTCCTCCCTCGGCTTCGCCTCGCACATGAAGATTATGATATTGCTTTATTGATTCGAGTCTTACTGTTTCATCATTCGCTCCATTCATTTGTTCATTTCAGGCATTCATTTTCTATCCACCTGTTCATGTTATTTTTGTATTTGTTGTATTTTGTTTACTTAGCCTTTGTATATTGTAAAGGAAAAATAGTTTTCTCTTCACTTTTCATTTTGCTTTTAAGTCTTTCCCTTGCTGTGTTTCTTTAAGCTTTCTTTCCTCGAATGTTTACATGCTGCCTTTGTCTGTTGTTTGTCTACCTTTTACTTTAATTGCATGTCTTTCTTTTTATTCTTTGAAGCTTTTTATATTTTTCTTTTTTTTCAGCGTGATCCTTTTTTTTCCCTTTCCATTATTCCACTTTTCAGTACATGCATTTTTCCTCCGCATTTCTCTTTTATCAGCCTTTTATTCTTCTCGGTCTTTCTCTATTTCTGTGCTCCTCCCAACCTTGACAGCCTCCCGTCCAGTCACCCGTGGTCCACTGTTCCTCCCATACTGGCAATGCATCGCCAGAGTTTTTTATGTCCTCTCGGTGGGAACTTCCGCCCCTCCGACCTACCTTTTCGTGTCGCGTTCAAGCCGTGCCGTCCCGCCATCCCTTTACGTAGCGCACCTTAATACTGACAAGCTTCGGCGTTATTGACCCAACGGGACCCTTGTGCAGGAAGGTCCCCTCGCGTCCCTGTGCTAAGAGGGTGACAGGCGGGCCAGCAAGGTTAATTATTCACTAAACAACGAGAGCATGCCAAGACCGCAGGTAAATGTGGGAAATGAGAAGAAGGGGGTTGGATTCGGGCAGTTATACATGCATGCGCTCACACACACACACACGCACACGCACACGCACGCACACACACACACACACACACACGCACACGCACGCAGACACACACAAGCACACGCACACGCACACACACACGCACACACACAAGCACGCGCACACGTACACACACACACACACACACACACACACACACACACACACACACACACTCACGCACGAGCACAATGACGCAAATCCTTTCCCGCATGCACATACACACACTAAAAAAAGAAAAATAACGTAATTTGTCATGTCATAAACTAGAATTTCTTATTTATGATGACGAATAAAGCACGACCTCCACAGAGGGAGTGGCGGCGCTGGTGGTGGCGTCAGTGCTAGTGGTGGTGGTGGTGGTAGTAATGACAGTGGTGACTCGCATGGTGGCTAGAATGACGGGCTTATGGTGCCAGCAGCCATGGCGAAGGTGTAATCAGTGGTACGGACGACGAACGCGATGGTGGTGGTGGTGGTGGTGGTGGTGGTGGCGATAGTGAATGGTCTTTCCTTTTTATGGTTGTGGCGCTTGGTATTAGAGTGATTGTGCTGGTGGTGGTATTGGTGGTGAAGGTGGCGGTGGTTTGAGAGGTGACGTCATCGATGGTCCAGTTTCAATACTTAATACTGAATAAACTAATAAAACGCGTCCACAGTGTTAGTGTTTTCTGCAACGACAAGAGAGTGACTGATTACGATGATATTATTCAGGTGAAGCTTCTCAAGGTACGTTATGTAAGTCCAAGTAGCACCACGGTGATGTAAAGATCTTGGTGTAGTGTTCGGTACAGCCGTGGCAATCTCTGTGTACATAATTACTCGCAATGGAGGGCAGAGAGTTTCGTTGAGCGTGGCGAACTAAAATGAAAAAAAAAAAAAAAAACAGTGAGATTATGAACAGACACCAAGTAGACCTTCACCCCGCGCCTTGCTTCACCATCCCGAGCAACAGTAATTAAGAAAATGATGGATACCTCCCATTACACTTTCGTCTTGGTAAAATACTGCAAATCTGAGATGGGGAAGAAGAAGAAGAAGAAGAAGAAGAAAGAAACAGTAAGACTTAAGTGGGGAAGAAATGATAAAGAGTGAAGAAAATAAATCGGACGTAATCTCAACATTCGATATCGGTGAGGGTGCGCGACAAATTTAGGAGATACTTTATGTTACAGCACAGATAACATCGAAATATTCTGCAATACCCTCGGCGCCACCACCACCAGGATCCAAGTCATATCTTGCAGTATCTAGGACAGCGCTTCTCCGGCCCAACCCATGACGTGACTGCTCTCTTTCTTTGCCGGGTTTCAAGCTGTGCGAATGGAGGAAGAGGCGCAGAAAGATGGAGGGGAGGCAAGGAAGGGGAAAGAAGGGGAAGGAGGAAGGATAGAGCAGTGGGGATGGTGATAAAAAGTGGTGGGTAGCTATCCTATCCCTGCCCGGAGCGTGGAGCGTGGCGTAGTGTGCAGCTTCGCCTCCCTGCCACCCTTAAGCAGCTGTGTGTGTTCCTGGTTCTTCGTAGCCTGTTCTCATCCTTTTCTCTCTCCCTGGTCTTGTGTTTGCTCTTTGTGTCCCTCCTCTATTCGACGTGACTTTCATTTGTACTCTCTCTCTCTCTCTCTCTCTCTCTCTCTCTCTCTCTCTCTCTCTCTCTCTCTCTCTCTTTGATGATTATATTTCCATCTTCGTATTATTCTTTCAGTTTTATTTCTCATTAGCCATTACTCAGCTTACACTTGAATGGTAATATCTCAATTTTCTTTTCCTTCCACGACACATTCACTAATCTTGTTTACCCTTCCTCTCCTTCTTTATTTTCCCTTGTTCCTTAAGTTTCCCATTTCGTCTTTCTTATCTAATACTCTGATAACACTGCTTTCCAGTTATCTCTATCTCACTCTCTCACTCTCCTATTGTTTTCTTTCTCTTTATTTTTACCCGTCTTTTCTTATCGTCTTCCTTTCTCCCGTTCTTCCTTATCACTTTCCGTCTCCGCTTCCTTCTTCTAATCTCTAGTTTCTTCTGTCTTTTTTTACACTGCTTTTTCTCATTCTTTTTATCTATTTCCTTATTTACATCCTTTCTTATTATTTTCTATTTTCGTTTTTGCTTTCCTCTCTTCGTTCTATCACGGCGTCTCTTCCTGCTTCAAAGCTAAAGTTCCTTCTGTATTTTTTTCCCACTTTTTTCTTCCCTTTTCCTTATCAATTCTTATCTCTTTCTTTATTTTCATCCTTTCTTATCACTTTTTCATCTCACTTTCAACTCTCCTCTTCCCTTTATTAGGTCGCCTCCTCCTCCTTTCAGCCTTTAGTCTCCTTACTTCTCCTCGTTTCGTCCCTTCCTCCTTTCAGCCTCCAGTCTCTCTCTCCTTCCTTCTCCTCGTTGCGTCCCTTCCTCCTGTCTCCCAACACTCAGGTTGCCTCAGTTACACCATTTATGTGTGTTTCCTGTGCCTGGCGCCGCTAGTCTGGTGCCATCCGTGCGGCATCCTGACTTCCCATCCTGCACGCCCCTTCCCCCTATCCTCCTCTCGGCGCCGTGAATCCTGGGTTTCTTCCCGGCTCTCAAGTCCCATCATAAAGATCACTGATTTGAGGCAGAGTGGCTTGTGTTTATAAGGTGAATAAAGATGAAATGTTACGCAGTGCTTTGAGTTTCTTGTTCTTTCCTTGGTCTTTTCTGCTCTTTCCGCCTCTCTCTCTCTCTCTCTCTCTCTCTCTCTCTCTCTCTCTCTCTCTCTCTCTCTCTCTCTCTCTCACTGCTTCCACTCCCTAGAAACGTGCCTGCCATGACGCGTCTCCTGCTCAAATAGCTCCGTCTTGGCGCCACACTGACAGATCAACCACGTAGAGAGGCAGGCGGGTATACACACATAGTGATGTACACACACGCATATACAGGCAGTCGGATGTCCATACAAAGAGCCAGAGGGGTATATACACAGGCAGGGAGATTTACGGGGCGACTAACGGTGCACAAACAATGCCTCAGCCTTACTTTATCTGCTGTGTAATGGAAAGAATGAGTGGGCTGGTAGCAATATTGGGTTGTCTCCTCTTACGCTATTGTACTTTTCATCTTGCAGAGAATATGTACAGGGAGCAAACCGAGGAGCTGTGATCTCTTAGTCTCGTGACCCGACCAACTCTAGGCTTAAGGCGTCTGTGTGTGTCTGTGTCTCTCTCTCTCGAGTTTTGTGTCTCGTCTGTTGATCTACTCGTATGTTTGTTAGTTTCTGTGTGTGTGTGTGTGTGTGTGTGTGTGTGTGTGTGTGTGTGTGTGTGTGTGTGTGTGTGTGTGTGTGTGTGTGTGTGTGTGTGTGTGTTGCATGTACTGTGATCACTGGATTGGAGGTGATGGTAGCTATGTGTTGTTTTGTCGTACACAATGGTGGTGGTGGTGGTGGTGGCAGCAGTGGCGGTGTTGTGGTGGTGCTGTGGTGGAGATGACTGTTCTATGTATCTCTGGCTTCCCTGGATGTGCTTCCCGTGCTGCTGTTATTCCGGCCCGACACGCAACAGCTGTCACCGCAGTGCAGCAGCCACGATTGCCGCTCTACCCGCGCTTTCCTGGATGCCTCGTGTTTGTTTTTCATTCACTTCCCAACTCCATATCGGCTTTTATTACTCCAATTGAGTCCGTAAATTTTCACCCACTTAGTAAACCATAACATTTCTTTTCGCTCACCATTCGCTTCACTGTTATTACTTTTTGGCGAATATATCGAAAACTGCACGTAAGTAAATGAACGGCTGTTACTCCTGCACAGGAATATGGAAATTGTTCCCCACTAAATGAATTTTTGTATCATCATTAACACCGGTGCGCCAAACTGTAAAATAATAAAAAGGAGAGAGAGAGAATGCTTAAACTAAGACTTCCTTTCGTAGTATCCTTTAAAACAAGGTAAAGTATGAAAGTGCGCGTTTATCTTATGCAGCGAGGCGGCAGCGGAGGGGAGGCATGAAGTTACCGAGTTCAGAGGAGCACTAAACATGAAAAGAACACTGGAATACGGTAAGAGATGCAGCATTCTAGTGCACTGTGAGGCTCAGGAGAGTTAAAGTATATTCTCAAGTGTATCCCGCTTTAAAGTTTTGTGTAGGTAGAGGCAGGCACTTGTATATATGAGAGGCGAACACCATACGAACGCATATAGTTCTTTCAATGATACTTAAAGGGAGAAGAGAAAAGGTGACGAATAAACAGCCTCGCATTCATAATCATACAAACGGATTGAGCAAAAAATATGAAATGAGGTTTCCAGTTAGTGATTTTAATAACTGATGTTCCAAGAATGTTCAGTGCAGGAAGGATGAATGTAAGGGAAATAGCGTCTGCTTATGAGCTTTGTCATTTTTATTCGGTTATAAGCGGCAAGTGTATGTGTGTGTGTGTGTGTGTGTGTGTGTGTGTGTGTGTGTGTGTGTGTAATTCACTGTTTGATCTGCTGCAGTCTCTGACGAGACAGCCAGACGTTACCCTACGGAACGAGCTCAGAGCTCATTATTTCCGATCTTGGGATAGGTCTGAGACCAGGCACACACCACACACCGGGACAACAAGGTCACAACTCCTCGATTTACATCCCGTACCTACTCACTGCTAGGTGAACAGGGGCTACACGTGAAAGGAGACACACCCAAATATCTCCACCCGGCCGGGGAATCGAACCCCGGTCATCTGGCTTGTGAAGCCAGCGCTCTAACCACTGAGCTACCGGGCTGTGTGTGTGTGTGTGTGTGTGTGTGTGTGTGTGTGTGTGATGAAAAGGAAGGATTATTTATCATTTAGGTTGTAAAAGGAGAATATCGATGAAAAATGAAAAATATAAAAAAATAAATAAAATCATATAAAACAGTGAGTGTATTGTGTGGATGTCAAAAAATAAAAAAAAAGTCAAACTAAACACAACAATGCATAACAGGGAATTTATGAATTAAAACAGGTACGAAGAGAGTAGATATTAAGAGTCAAATTATAATAGTAATAATGACAACAACAATAGTAATAGTAATAATAAGAATAAATGCAGAAATACTAAAACGAATATCACTACTAAGAAAATAACAATAGGAGAGAGAGAGAGAGAGAGAGAGAGAGAGAGAGAGAGAGAGAGAGAGAGAGAGAGAGAGAGAGAGAGAGAGAGAAATAAAAACAATTACAGGAGATTATTATTAATGAGGTCCGCCATTGTGAGGATGAGGCTGCTCTGGCATCAGAGAGAGAGAGAGAGAGAGAGAGAGAGAGAGAGAGAGAGAGAGAGAGAGAGAGAGAGAGAGAGAGAGAGAGAGAGAGAGAGAGAGAGAGAGAGAGAGAGAGTGTGTGTGTGTGTGTGTGTGTGTGTGTGTGTGTGTGTGTGTGTGTGTGTGTGTGTGTGTGTGTGTGTGTGTGTGTGTGTGTGTGTGTGTGTGTGTGTGTGTGTGTGTGTGTGTGAAATGGTGTAGTTCGTGTGAAAAATTTAAGACGTCGAGTTCAAAGTCATGCTATTAATCTTTCCCGCATTACTGGCACGGGCAAGGAAGCAGTCCGAGTCATCACGAAGAGCTCACCATATGTGCAGCGTCCTTTTTCTCCCCTGGAGCGCCGTGCAACCATGAATGTGGCAGTTTGTGTACCTAATATAGCAAAAACAGTAAAAATCCACCACATATATAGTAGTGAGTGTTGAAGCGGGAGGGGGACATGAGACACTTACTAGGACTGTGAGTAGGGGTGGTGTTGTTTTCCCTTTCTGTGTCGTAGAAGAAAAAGTGTGAAGGTTATTTCTGTTGATGCAAGAACACATTGGACACTTACTGGAACTGTGGGGAGGGAGGGCTTATGCATCTTTACTTGTTGTGTGCTTGAATAAAAGTGTGAAGGTATTTTCTGTGGCTGATTAAAGGTATACTCGACAAACCCGTCAGAATAAAAGCGTCCACCACAGATATTTTTTTCTCGTCAGCCAGTTTCAACTCGCACTTTAATTTATTCATGCTATTCCCTGAAATATGCATGCTGGTGTACGGTTGGTTTCCACTGGAACTCGCAGACTGGTTTTCGAAAATGTTGATAGCAAACATAAACAGACAGGTGCACGTAAAACTAACAGATGCAGATAAATAAAACAAAAAAAGAAGACATACGCTGTTTTTATAATAAAGAATTTCTTTCGTCTCAAATCATTCTAATCCAAAAGACACGAACCAAACAGAAGTTTCACTGCTTCTGTTGCGTTGGAAAGGTTTACTGAAAGAGAAAACGGCGAGGTAGCTTCTTTGTGAATTTATTTTTATGTCTATTTGCAAGATGCAATATGAAAACATATTGCTCTTTTGTTCTTTATACAATCCATTCTTCTAGATTATACAACACATGTACAACGGCTTTGATATGAAGAATATTTCATAGGTTTTGCAAGCTGTATTTTCAGGTTGTGTGAAGATATTGTGAAATTATGTAAAAAATTCTAGTTGATCACTACACAGGATAAAGAAAACAAGATCCGATTTGATGTTGTCAAGTCTTTTCGACCGGAAACAGAGTATCATTATTTCAAAAGGATTAGGACAATGTTTGAAATAAATACTTTTCAAGTAGCAAAGGATTTTATGTAAAGTCGGTTGTCAATTGGAGTGATAAGGCAAGTTCAAACCGTCCCTTCTTTTGGAAACAATTTCATACTTTTCAAGCTAAACTGGAGAGCAGATTAAGGAACACTGATGGGTCCAGGTGTCGTCAGTGCTCAATATTACCATCAGTATCTGCGGTTCTCCTTTGTTTGGTATGTGTGACGCTACCGGGTGATTGTATTCTCATTATATTCAGTTTTGATTCGAAAAGCAGGGAATCAGTGATCACTTGAGGTATTCATGTTCTCCTTCGCCTCGTAACGTTTAGGCAAAATATCAAAGAATGATTGCAGAAAAGGATCGTTTCAACACGCTCGAATTTTTTTTCTCAATATATGATACAGTAAGATAATTTCCTTTTAGCATCCAACAATAAGTTGCGGTTCATCTCCTCATCATGAACGACAGTAAGTTGGTGCAACATTCTAATGTACTGATGCTAATCTTTTTTCCTAACTGACATCTATTACATAAAATTATTTCAGTCTTACTTTACAGATGTGCTGTGTCTGACGTTGACGGTCATGGAAGGCCATCTCACGATCTTCTGCCTCTCTCATCAATTCAAGTGTTCCTCGATTGTCTTCCATATCTCGTGCCAAGCTGTCCCGGTATCTCACTCAGTGTCCTCCTGTAGTTATGTTTCCTTGTAACATTCATTGGAAACAGGTTTTTGTAGTCTCCCTTCTCTTATTATATGGCCTAGATAAAATTACTTTCTTGCCTGAATGGTTCTTAGAAGCGTTCCTTTCATCCGTGGTCTTCTTAGCACCTCGTCGTTGATAACACCCTCTGTGTATGATTTTCTTTGTTTTTATTTCTTCTCCAGCAGTTGTTTTCTTCACTACAGATTTCATTACTCATGCTTCAGTGCTCTGTATAAGGGTCGACCACACCAAACCCTTTAAAGAAGCTGTACTGTAAACTCCAACTATGTTAGCATTTTCTTTTTCACACGATGATTTATCATCCACAATCGCGTTTTTTTCTCTATTAGATTTTCTATCATCTATTATAAATGATCCGAGATACTTGAAAGTTGTTTCCTTATTTTAGTTATTTGTTTACAAGAAATACATGTTTTAGTGCCCCTTCTTTCTTGTTAGATGTTACCATCATTTTTGTTTTACAGCGTTCACCTTCAGACTCTTCTCGTTGCAGCCTTCATTTAGTTTGCCCCAAAAACTGTTGAAGTTTGTCTGAAGACACTAATTCTAACATGTCATCTGAGACACTAAATCCTGAGCCCTCACCAGAATATTTACATTCACGAGGTAAGGCGGCAAGAAAGGTAAGATAAATAACTCCATTTCTTCAATGTTTCTTTGTACTTGGTTGACGAAACAGTTGCAGTGTCGTGAGATTTAATTGCAGTATCACTCAACACAAAGGAAAGACTGAAACCTTTATCACTACAGACAAAAGGGACAGACCTAGACACTTATCCATCTTCGCAGAATAGATTTGTGTAACACAAGTGACTTTTATTAGAACACTCAACGAGTGACCTGAAACAGTTTTTTCAGAAAGACGAAAAGTTATGAATGCATGGCGTTGGAGACCAGGTGAGCGAAATAGAAAATAAATAAATAAATAAATAAAATGACAAACTAGTGGTACTCGAAAAAGAAAATTGTTGATGGAATAACCAACAGTGTTACGATGGATTCTGCACAGTAAGAGGATGGAAGGGAAACGACTGGTGAAGAGGTCAAGCAACTGGATCGGACGTGAGAGGCGTAAGACTAAAGAATTGAATGAAAGGTGAAGAGCGCGTGAGACAAATGTTCGTGGAGGAGGGATGAGTGGCTAGGTATGATGGAATTGCAGGAAAACCAGTTGTGAATGTATAAACGGGACGCCATCAGGGAGGCCTCTAAGGGAGGTGCCCCGGCTGTGGGTCTAATCAGCTGATTAGGTCTGAAGCAGGAAGGGGATGGATCTATTACGGTGCAGCAGAGGCAAATCAGGTCTGCTGCCAGGCGCTGATGCAGACACGCACGCCTACGCTCCGCAGCTCACTGGCATCGTGCTGGTGAGAATGTGTCTTCACCTCATGAAGATGAGTGGTGATGTATGTTTTCGAAATGAGAGAGAGAGAGAGAGAGAGAGAGAGAGAGAGAGAGAGAGAGAGAGAGAGAGAGAGAGAGAGAGAGAGAGAGAGAGAGAGAGAGAGAGAGAGAGAGAGAGAGAGAGAGAGAGAGAGAGAGAGAGAGAGAGAGAGAGAGAGAGAGAGAGAGAGAGAGAGAGAGAGTGAGAGAGAGTGTGTGTGTGTGTGTGTGTGTGTGTGTGTGTGTGTGTGTGTGTGTGTGTGTGTGTGTGTGTGTGTGTGTGTGTGTGTGTGTGTGTGTGTGTGTGTGTGTGTGTGTGTGTATGCACTCGTACAAATATATTTGCAATTATCATTATATAATATCAGTTATCATTATTATTATTATTTTTTTATTACCTATATTATCATTATTGTTATCATTATTAATGTTGTTATTATTATTATTACTATTATTAACATTTCGCGAAAACATATTCACCGAAGCAAGAGCTCTTTCTTTCCCTTTTCATCATGTTTCGCCAGGTAATGAGGATCTAGAAGAGCTTAATTGCACATACAACCATGAGTAACAAAGGCCAAGTGGAGGTGATGTGTGTGACGGCGACCACCAGACAAAAGTATCATGCTCCCGTGTGTCAAGATAAAGCTTCTGTCATTTAATCAGCTTATCAATTAATCTACCGACGATACGAGTAATGATGGATGATCACATATTTGCCTCCGCTAGGATTCACTCTACTATTAGTACACAAGTGAATGAAACATGTAGAGTAATTATATTCACGTCAGTGTAATCTTTGCTACACATGGGAGGTGTTCTGAAACTCGAGGCGTTGAGAATATTTTCGTACCCTCGTAGCGTTCCCCGCGAGTCTGACACATCTAATGAATACTTCCGGAGAGAGCACCAATAGGAGGCAATGTTAAAGAAATTACTCTCCCCCGCTGACGTACACCGGCGGTTACATTACTTTAAATTGAAGGTCCGTGTAATAATCGTGAACGCGGGACGCACGATTATTGTGATACGCTTTTTTGGCAGCAATTTAGAAGCAGCTGTATACATTCCCGCCACAGATCCATGTAATTAACTGGACGTCCGCGGGCCAGAACCACTGTCGGAGTTTCCGAGCCTTTCTCCTCCTGGTCACCGGCTGCCTTGCCGCTGCAGGGAGCTGATGTGTGACGGTGCGTGTATGAGAAACCAGTGGTGGTGGTGGTGGTGGTGGTGGTGGTGGTGGTGGTGGTGATGCTGCTGCTGCTGGTGGTGGTGGTGGTGGTGGTGGTGGTGGTGGTGGTGGTGGTGGTGGTGGTGGTGGTGGTGGTGGCGGTGGTGGCGGTGGTGGTGGTGGTGGTGGTGGTGGTGGTGGTGGTGGTGGTGGTGGTGGTGGTGGTGGTGGTGGTGGTGGTGGTGGTGGTGGTGGTGGTGGTGGTGGTGGTGGTGGTGGTGGCAGCGGCGCAGTGGTGGTGGTGGTGGTGGTGGTGGTGGTGGTGGTGGTGGTGGTGGTGGTGGCGGTGGTGGTGGTGGTGGTGGTGGTGGTGGCGGTGGTGGTGGTGGTGGTGGTGGTGGTGGTGGTGGTGGTGGTGGTGGTGGTGGTGGTGGTGGTGGTGGTGGTGGTGGTGGTAGTGGTGGTGGCGGTGGTGGTGGTGGCAGCAGTGGTGGTGGCAGTGGTGGTGGCAGCAGCAGTGGTAGCAGCAGTAGTGGCAGCAGCAGTAGTAGTAGTAGTAGTAGTAGTAGTAGTAGTAGTAGTAGCTGTTGTTGCTGTTGAAGTTTTTGTTACTGATATTTTTGTTGTTTTTATTGTTGTTCTTGTTCCTTTTCCTTCTCCCCTTCATCTCCTTGTTTTCATTATTATCATTATCATTATTATCATTATCATTATTATCATTATTATTATTATTATTATCATTTTTATTGTTATTATCATTAGTGTCATTAATTTTTCTTTATCTATAGTTTTCTTTAACTATCAATATCATATACGTAGATATCGATGTATGTATCATATATGTATGTAAATATAGCAAAGTGATGTGTGACTTTGTGATGTTTGAGAAATATCTGTATTCGTTGTAGATATACGTCGTCGTCGAAGTAGTAGTAGTAGTAATAGTAGTAGTAAAAGTAGTAGTAGTAGTAGTAGAAGTAGTAGTTGTTGTTGTTGTTGTTGTTGTTGTGTTATGGTGTTATAGCTTTTGGTGTTGCCGTTGTTTGTGTTGTTTTGTTGCTGCTGCTGTTGTTTTTTCTTATTTTTGTATATTAATATTACATAGACGCGTGTGTACGTACGTAACCATGCATATCTATATGTATGCAAGCGTGTATAATTGCACACATGCATGTATACATTTACGTAAAGTATGTATGCATGTATTTATTTATGTATGTAAGCAGTCATAAATGTACAGCATATGTGTAATAAACATCATATAAATTGTTGGAAAATGTTGCTGTTTCGAGCTGTTCCAAATAAATGAGTCGTTCCAAATACAAACAAAAAATGAGCGAAGCCTCCGAAACAAATCAACAACAATTTCAACACAATCAGGGAATGTATAGATATGGAAATGAGAACATAACTTTTTACTCGAGGGAAAATTTCTGCTCGAGAATTAATATTTTTTTTTTTAATTCAACATTGTTACGAATATTTAAATTGCGCCCAAGATTCCTGCACTGCAACAAAATTAACATACTCTAACTTTCCCTCCACTTGTATCAGTAAGGCGGAAATATTCAATAAAATCTGGAATCTCTAACTATTTTTTGGGCAGACAGTCTTAAGTGAACCAAATTATATATGGTTCTTTGGCTCTCTCTCTCTCTCTCTCTCTCTCTCTCTCTCTCTCTCTCTCTCTCTCTCTCTCTCACGTACACACACACACACACACACACACACACACACACACACACACACACACACACACACACACACACACACACACCCCAAGAGATACAACCTGGTGCCTTTGCCTCGCCGTGCAACGTCCGCTGCCTAACAGTGGCTCGGTTCCTCCCTAGACACCCCTGTGAGTTTAGTGTGAGGTGATCAGCGCCTGGGAGCATTACCACCGCGCCTCCCAGAGAGTCCCTTCTTTCCGGTGCTCAGGCGTCTAGCAGGTGCATCGAGACACGAATATTCCCAGCCAAAGGAAACGGAGACCCAGAAACAGGTGCGCTGGCCGGGAGAGGCATCATAGATCCCTGGGGTAAACTGTGTGTGGGATTCGGTTCTCCTCAAATTAATCCATCTTTTTGTTTTTACACTGATGCTTCTATGTCGCCTCTCCCGTCCAGCCATGTCTTTCAGTTGCGTCCGAATACCCGATGATAAGAAGCACGATAAACTTGACATCTTTTGAGTCACTCTGGAGCTCGACCAGGAAAGAGATCAGAAAAGGCCGTCTTTTAAAGGTAGAGAGATTCTCGGGGAAAATAGCAGGTAAAGATCTGACGAAGTGAGAGCAACGAGGATCCGTCAGAGTTTGTATTCGCCAGTTGGAGTAGCACTGAGCCTCCTTGTGCTTGCTGTCGTCGCCGCTGCGCAGAAAGAACACTTCTACTTCAACATTTACGTAGCTGTCACCTGGAGCGGAGCGTGACGAGCAGATTTATTTTGCACAGTGCATAGCCACAGTTTTCCGTGAGACTATTTCAGGCTTTTTGTTTGTCTCTTCTCTCCTATAAAAAACAATGATAATAAAAAAAAAACTTTCCGGAAATCGAGTGCTGTATGTGTCTCTTCAGAGAGTAATCACTGCTCTGAACGGCGCAAATGCGAGGATGAATGGCTCACCCAAAGCTCTGACACCAAACCACTGACAACAGAAGTAGATATATTAATGTCGTAAAAAAAGAATCTCCCTCCTTTCTGTTGTTATTTGCGCCCCTTTACGTCACTACACAATAGCTTATTGAGGCAATAAGAACTTCGGAGGACGGGTAAACACTACAATTTCGCCTCGTACAGCGCACGTGGGGAAAGATAAGCGAGGGGTTGATAATACACTTAGATCAGCTGTCTACTCAAAATCTTTCAGCCATAATATCGACGGAAGTGACAAAATACTGGGCTGAAAACACGCCCGGAAATAAAAAGCGTTCTTTGCATGGCCCAGCAGAGAAAGGAAGGTGAGTCCGGGGCATAAATTCTAAAAGGAAGGATGGAGGAGACAAAAGAAAGGAGAGGATGGAAATAAAAGAAAATGAGGTTTAAGAAAAGTGTAAAGTTTCAATAGACGGGTGAAAAATACTCTCACACATTTTGCCAGGAAAAGGAAACAGGACTGCCAACTTTTCTTCTGTTTCTAGCATCGTCTCCACGAGCCGTTAAGATCACTTGAGGGATGGATGAAATGTTGGCACCTCTCTTATTTGCTTTCCGATTCAGCTGGAAATACTAAATCTAAATATGAAATGAAGGGATTTTTACTCCTACTAGTATATGTGGATTAACAGTACAGAAATAGAAGCTAAAAATATGGTAAAAAAATTCCGCCAAAATATTAACGTTTTTTATTTTACAGTGCACGCAAAGATTGCCTGCGAATTAATCTATGCGCAGCTTAATTAGAGCGAGGTACACGGCGCTCCACAACGGTGCCCCAGGCGAGTGAGGCGAGGAATTCTTAAGATGACACACTGTGCTCATAGAGGTCCTGCCATTTCAGTAGCCACCCTCTGCCCAACGTCCAGTACGACCCTCTGTCATCCCTACAAACACAACCTCCGTCCTGCAAACTGCTTTCCTCCTCCTCCTCCTCCTCTAACCCGTCCTTCCCTTCCCTTTGCCTTCCCCTCCATCATCTTGCCTTTAACAACAAATTAGATACAAAGAGGAGCCGGCCTCATGACCTCTGCTCCATCAACCAATACGAGAACGAGTAGGTCGTCCCCTGCGCGGGGCGAGGTATCCGGCCTCACTGGCTCTCAGTTGATGCGGCAATGAGCGAGGAGCCACACGCGCTCTCCAGTGCCACCCAGTTCTGTACTCATCTTCAAGACTGGAGTGAGCCAGTGCCCCGTTACCTTTGATAGATCATTCATCTGCAAGGCAGCGGGAACACTATTCTTAGTGGTTATACATTTATTTCGAAAATAATAACTATTCGGTCTGTGCGGAAGTTAACGAAATGGTGATGTGATTGTGCGTTGTTTTGGCCTGAAGGTGTGGTGAGTTGTGAGTGCTGGAGCCTCTCAGCGACACTGTTTAGTCAGAGTGGCGGCTGTGAGTCAACGAGCACGGTCATGAAGTGTCGGCACAATGCTGGGTGATATTGTACGATACTTGGGTTCCAAAAGTATACAGACCCTTCAGCTCACCTGTCACTGAGGATCAGGTGAGACGGGCGGACGGCAGAGGACAGGAGTGCAACGCGTCATGACAGGCGCGAGGTGCAGCCCCAGGTGCGGGCAGGTGTGGGGTCTCGTCCTTACGCTACTTTTGGTGAGCCGGCCGGCCACCACCAAAGTCTTACAGCCAAAGAAAGGACTGGAGTCAAGTAAGTATTTCTTTCTACTAATATTTCTTTCATATAAAAAAAAAAACAGCTTTAGAACGTGAAACAAAAAAAAAAACAAAAAAAAAAACGTTCTACATCATAAATATAGGCCATCCAAATATATATGTGAAATGTAAGTGAACCATGTCTCTCAAATGTTAAGAATAAAAGATTTTCCACTTTTGTGATCCCCACGTTTTGTAGGTGGAGGAAGTAAAATGCGGCAAGATTACACCCGAGATTTGTTCACCAGCTAGAAGAGAACCAGGTCGGCCGGGTGTGGGTGAATGAAACTTACTCAGGAGTTGTCGGCTAAAAGCATGACCTGTAAAGCGGGACATGCCAGTCTTACACAGTGTTGCGTTAAGTAACATTGTGGCGAGTGCTTTGTGTACGTGCACATCCTTGTCACATCAGTCACGCAAAAGACAGTCCATCGTAGTTTTAAACATAATTGCGCAAAACACCTAATGTATCCGATAAGAGAGAGAGAGAGAGAGAGAGAGAGAGAGAGAGAGAGAGAGAGAGAGAGAGAGAGAGAGAGAGAGAGAGGAGTATAAAGTACAATAAAACATACCGCTAGAATATTGAAGTGAGAATATCGACATCAACTTGCGGATGTGTACCCTTGTCCATCATCCAACGCCTGCCAACGCTCAGCCCCGCAGTCCAGCCTTCACCCACGCACCAAGCCGCTACCTACCGTCTTCACCCGGACACTGACACACACACACACACACACACACACACACACACACACACACACGGATGATTGAGTAATTCCACCTGTACTAGTTGTTAACAATAGTAAATTTTGACCGTATTGTTACTTGGAGAGACGTTCAGTAATCATAACACTAATGATGGTAATGATTGCAATAATGGCAAAAACAACAATAATAGTACTGATGATAATAATGATTGTGACAATAATAATTCTGATAATGATAATAATGATGATGATAATAATAATAATGATAATAATAATAATAATGATAATAATAAAAATAAGAATAAGAATAAGAATAAGAATAAGAATAATAATAATAATAATAATAATAATAATAATAAGAAGAAGAAGAAAAAGAAGAAGAAAAAGAAAATTATATTAACAATTATTATTATTATTATTTTTTATCATAACTGTAATAATCATTATTATAATTTTTTTGTAGTTATTGAGTGTTAGTTATTATTATTATTAACATTATTATTATTATTAGTTATTATTATTATATTTATTATTACCATTATTCTCGTCATCATAATCATTATGATTGCCTTATTACAATTATTATTAATATTGATTATCATTATTACTATTATTATTATTATTATTATTATCATTATTATTATTACTACTACTACTACTACTACTACTACTACTACTACTACTACTAGTTATTATTACAATCATTATTATTATTATTGTTATCATTATTGTTGTTTTCATTATTATCATAATTTTTTTATTATAATCATAATTATCATTATCATTGTTATTATTATTATTATTATTATTATTATTATTATTATTATTATTATTAGTAGTAGTAGTAGTAGTAATAGTACTGGTAGTAGTAGGAGTGATGCAATTACTATTACTACTACTACTACTACTACTACTACTACTACTAATCGAATTGACAACATTAATAATAAGGATAAAACAGCAGCAACAATAAAAACAACAAGAGCAACAACAACGACAATAATAATAACACTAATAATGATAATAATAATAATAATAATAATAATAATAATAATAATAATAATAATAATAATAATAATAATCATAAGATAACAATGATAATGATTATAAGAGTAAAAAAATAGCAATGAAAATAACAACAACATATCTACTACCAAAGCTTCGACAACTACTACAACAGCAACTATTTATTATTACATTATTACTGCGGCGTAGTCATGACACGACTGCTGGTGCTGATCGATGTGAAAGGGAAGCCAGCACATAAACATCTCAACCCTTGCTATGGTGTCCCTTTTCCATCGATCCTCTCTGTTATTATCCTCTCTGTTATTATCACTGCCACACACACACACACACACACACACACACACACACACACACACACACACACACACACACACACACACACACACACACGGTTTTTTTGATAAGAAGAAATCACTCACGTATATTGGTGGTGTTTTTCTGTACTGGTCACGAGATGGAGGTGACGAAAAAGAAATAAAAGAAAGAGCACTGGAAGCCAAACGTACCAAGTCTTAGCTAGAAAAAAAAGGGGGGGGGAGGGGTGAGAGAGTGCTTTGAGTGTGGTAAAGCTCCTTATGGTAATGTTATTTTTCACTTCAAAGTTATGTATACCATTTTTATTACTGGAGAGAGAGAGAGAGAGAGAGAGAGAGAGAGAGAGAGAGAGAGAGAGAGAGAAACAAACTTAGACAAGCCCTCCGTCTGGTAATGTTGCGTTTTATGGCACTATGTAAGAGTGATAAAAATCTTAATGTTGTTTTCACTGAAGACTCAATGATACAGATTTCATCATTGGAGGCAGCAAAATTATACTGGTAATGCTAGATTTTATGTCACAAAGACTGATAGAAAAGACGTTATATTTATCAAAAGATTTAGTACAAATTTCAATACTGACGAGAAAACAAACGTACTGGTACTAGTGATGCTTTTTTTGTGTCACTATTGAAGACCAAAAATGTCGGCTGTGTTGGCGGTTCTGGAGTGTCCCTGTTGCAATCAGACGGCCACAAGCATGGAGGAGAAAATTATAGTGTAAGACTTAAGGTTTATAGAAAGATTCGGAATGTCTTTGAGGATTAGCAGACGTGTCCTTTGTCCGTACGAGGGGATGAGATGTCTAAGGGTTTCTATTGATTTCTTGGGAGCGCTTTACGATGCAACTTTTATGGCCAAACATAATATTGTAGTGTTGGTGGAATGAAGAGCGGATGTACCCCCCCTCGAGAGTGCGTGACGAATTTTAAAAAGGAGCAGCGGAGAGGAGGTATTGAGCGTTCACCTTGTGGAAGTAACTTGGATTTGGAGCCGTGATGTTTTCTTTGGGTTGAGGTAATATTTGATTCAGCTGACGTGTGTTCCTTTGAGAGCTGAGAGACAGACTAATAAGGATGTTGAAAATGTCAGGACATAATGTACATAACCAACATGTGTCGCCGATAAGAATGTCGATAGAGCAAACTATGATATGTTTTGTTGATAAACATTATAGCCCAAATCAAAACTGTCATCTCTTAGAAGTGTAAGTTTGTGAGGTGGTCTATGTAAGATATTTCAATAGCGAGCAAGATTTCCGCTCGCTAGATTTCCGAAACCAGCAAAATATCCAGCTCACAACATAGCTGCATGTCCTCGACTTCAAAATACAAACGAAAAAAATTGTTGTGCAGGAGAGTTACTTCATAATGAAATTTGCTAATTAGTGAACTTTACGAGTTTGCTTTTAGAACAATAAAATAATGTGGTGAAAACCTGAGAGCAGCCAGAAATGTATACATGAAGAAGGCAGTGAGATATTAAGACGAAACAATAAAGGATGAGAATATATAAACGAAAGCAAAAAATAGTTTATATCATGTTGCGCGAAATCACACACTACGTTTCGAGACATACTATTAGAAATTCAATAAATTTCAACTATTCCACATATGAAAATGAAATTGATATAATGCTTTCTTCGAAATTATATACTGACATTTATTTTATTACTTTGAGTGAATGAATAAAAAATAGATGAATAAACAAATAGAAAATAAATTAATTGATAAATGAATAAATAAACAAAGCAATACATAAATAAATGCATTTGCTCCACCTTTTGTTGTCTTAAATATTTCAATAATTCGTATTTTATGGTATAAATTTAGTTAAGTTTTCGAATTCAATAGATATAATTCCTTGCCTACTTTATGGCGTAAATGATTACACTAGCAAGGAGAATGTAATTTGCTGGTTGTAGTGTGATCAATGGTTGCATGATTGTAGGATATTGTAGCATGAATTAATGGAATAATCCAGAATCTGATATTTGCAGTCATGGATTGGTCACCACGTAAGAAAAGGATCTGTTGGACAATAATAACAAAATAGATAGAATAAGTAAGGGTTCTCATGTTATGGCAGGTTATTGGACTACCGATTAATGATGTCACATGATACTGGCATTGCAACACACAGCATTACCACATTAACGTCCCACACTTACCTATAAACGAGGAAACCTAATGTTTTTTTACTTCTTTTAATATTATCTTTTATTGTAATTGACTTTTTAAGGCCTTCTGGAGAGTCAGACATTTATGCTATGAAATCTACACTCTTTTATTTTTCTCCATTTATCGTTAAGGCGATTAAGAAATGCAAGTTCTGTCCGCGTGGATGCAGTCTGTACGCTCTCTTTTTCAAGGCAAAGAAGTTGAAGCGTGTGAGGGAATGTTAGGCAACGAAATATAATATCAAACAGAATTGAATAAAAAGCGTTAATCTCAGTGCTCCGGATACCCTGGATAATAAAGCTTGCGGGTGATTAACAAAAACGGAGGGATTTTGAAGAGATGTATGTGTGCAATAATAATAATAATAATAATAATAATAATAATAATAATAATAATAATAATAATAATATACTTAATAATAATAATAATAATAATAATAATAATAATAATAATAATAATAATAATAATAATGCCAATAATGATGGCGATTTACAGTTTATTTGAAGGCTAACACACAGGCCGCCAGAGTAAAATATTGAAAAACAGTGACAGAACAGTCATGTATGAGTATATGTATGTATATATGACGTGCCCATCTCTCTTTTTTTATTAAGGATATGGGTACAGCAGAACTCCGTGTATTCCTGACATATTCCCTCTCCGCATGGCCTAATCATTCCATTCTTGTGCCTCCACCTTTCTCACACACTCCAGCAATTCCTCCCATCAACTTGTTATTGTCCTCCGCCACCCATTATTAAAAATCAGGCACAGTACTACTAGTCTTCCACTTTTTATCATTTTCTGCAGCCACACCTTGGGATGCTACACTGTGCCATTTAACCCGTTCAATACGGTGACACATTGTTACCTTTGCAATTTGTGTACGATTAGATCATTTTATTTACATTAGGAAGAGTGTGTGGAGGTTAGAAGATTAATGGTCACAGACTTCACAATTTTAATCCCTCGCATAAATTTCTGAAGATGTATAAATTCACCATATAGTAGAAAGAATGAATATGGAAATGCGTCATGGTACTCAAGTGTTTAACTACTTATACTTCACTGCTGCACCTTTACCTGTCTTACCAACACATCAAAGCTGTTACAGGACACAATGGGAAGAGTTCTGTGTCTCCCAACAGGAATAGGAATTAAACAGGTATATGAATAATTGCACATACATGAAAAATAGATAAATCCCAAATTGGCACGCAGGTTTTCTTAGCTTGCATTTACTTTATTTATATATTTATCTAAAGGGAAGGAATCTATAAATCCAACTGAGGGAGCGAACGTTTGACTAAATCTGAGACGTGAGGATGCTGCGATTGCTCCGCTTATCACTTCACATCCTGTCAACATGTTATATCTACTATGTATTTATATGCAAAAGAGTTTCACGAACACAACAAAGAATGTGAGGTAAATATTTTTGTGATTAATTGTTGTTGGGAGCAAAGACATTCATTTAAGAAAGCCACCTGATATACTAATATACCAGATCTACTGAATAGTCTCTGGTTATGAAGAAGAGTTTCATGTCCACAGTAATAACAAGTGAAGGAAACTGGTTCTGAGAGTAAAAGACACACACTTGAGAAAATATATAAACTGATCAGCAAGTTTTATAGTTTGAACACACATCATCCATCTCATTCTTTTTTTTCCAAAAGAATGATTTTGTGGACAAGAAATTACTAAGTGGTCGGAATGAGTGAGAGTGATAGTTTGGGCTCAGTCTGATAATACCCATTAAAATTAAAAGCCATTGGGACGCCGTGGATGATGGAGGACAGATTAGTGGAGTTAGATACCATGGACCAATTAAGTCGACACCCTAAACATGAAAATTGTGGCCGGCGTGTCCGTCAGCTTTGATAAGACTGAATTGCTACAGAATATCAAAAACTTGCCTTTACCAATTAGTGAAGGACAAACTATATATATATATATATATATATATATATATATATATATATATATATATATATATATATATATATATATATATATATATATATAAATATATACCACCATTAGTGAAATTGTTGGAAATGTGGTGTTTGGATAAAGGGTAGCAATGATCACAGGTAGAAGCAAATGGGAAGGGGAAACGGAAACAGGGAACTAGGGAACAGGGGAAAAGGGATCAGGGGAGGTGGGGAACAGAGCAGCAGGAAGGGATGACGGAGAGGATAATCGTAGGTGGCAGCAAAGGGACACTAATGACGAGCCTCCGATAGCTATGTCCCTTTCATCTTGCGGAGCTTGGAGAGAGAATAATTGATGAGGCTCTTGGGCTGAATATGCAATTACTCAATTCTTTCTGATGTAAATTTGGTCTTACTTAGCTCGCAATAAGACTATTCACACAACTACTGTTCGTTGCTCACCCGTCTGTCCTTCCATCCATGAGTGTGTGCCCGGATGTAACTCTCTCTCTCTGTGTGTGTGTGTGTGTGTGTGTGTGTGTGTGTGTGTGTGTGTGTGTGTGTGTGTGTGTGTTGGGTAGAGATTTGATTCGTGTTGTCTGAGTTGGTTAATTTGCTACCTCCTCTCGCATCTCCTCTTCACTTCTTCCTTAATTAATTTCTAACTCCCAGTGATTAACTTTGATTTCTTTTTCACAACAACAGGATCCATGAGAAGATCTACTGAATCTCTCACAATATATGGCAGCAACTATTCAGTAATAAAAAGAAAGGAGAGAGAGAGAGAGAGAGAGAGAGAGAGAGAGAGAGAGAGAGAGAGAGAGAGAGAGAGAGAGAGAGAGAGAGAGAGAGAGAGAGAGAGAGCACCATCTGTAAAGTCAAGGATAAAAGAGAAAAACCTACAATGATTGCTGCCGTCGGGACTCGTGGCGTGACACTCACAAATATCACTCTATTTACTCTGATAATGGACTGACAAATAGCGTTCACACCAAATAAAAAGAGAAGGTGTACCACGAGTGCCTAAACACAGAAGCAGCAGAGAGTGAGTGACGTTACTACAGATACATACACACACACATACATACATACATCCATACATACGTTTATCCACTACATTTATCCACACGAGAAATAACTCCACTGTTTTATCCCATACTCTGGAAAAATGTGGATGGGCAGCATTATTTTTCGCGTTTATACTTTCCCTCTCTGTTTTTAAATTTGATAATGGTGGCAGTTTTTTTTTTTTTTTCAGCGTGGTGACGTCAGATATATATATATATTTCAATTATTTCTATATCTAAATCATATCAACAAAACATTCCACACCATGTCTCAAATATTTATGCTACTGGTATTTGCCTCCCAACCCACGCTCCTGGTGTACTAGTGGAGTGGAGTGACAGCTGTTCACACTCAGTCACTTTTATTTGTCATGGAAAAGATTTACGAGTCATACTTTCTCAAACACTGGTAGCGCTGGTCTTGTGAATCTAAGCAGTCATGGTCTCATTGCTTTCTTTCGTATGAATATAAGGCTTATATTCAGAAATGCTTTGCTCTCTCACTCATCCCGACCATTTTCAAAGGTCACATACATTATCAGCCGCGTTGTTTAGAGTGTTTTTCCTGTAAGTAATGTAGAAATCTTCTTAATCTGTTACTCGTATTAACCATTCCAGCTTCAACTAAGGGTTTCTTAAAGTAGTGGAGTATTGAAGGTGTTGAAGAATATGGTCCTCAGTAGCATTCCTCCTACATGCCATAGTATTTTTAGTCTCGGTTATCAATTTCACTCTTGCTAAAAAGTTTTAAATAACGTGCGTGTTTCTCATGTTTCCCATTAACGACAACCTCAACTTTGGCATTAGAGAGAGTAAAAAAGCGGCATGCAGCACGTGGGAGATGAAGGTACAAGTCCTTTATAAGAAAAATACAGGTGAAAATAAAAATAGTGCTGCAGGGCAGTTCACTGAGGGTAAAAGTGTTCAGAGGATATAATATACATGCTCTGCTTTAACAGCGGAGGTATCAGACGCATTTAAGACCTCACTCATGCTCTTCTTTACGATTGAAGTAAGCAAGTAAATCAATCAATTTATCACATGCAAAAAAAAAAAAAAAGTCTCATGGAACAGCTGTTGAATAAAGAATACATTGATATCCAAAGTTCCGTGAAGTTGCGCAAAGATTTCTATTTTTTTTTTTTTTTTTTTTTTGCACGAGGCAGAAGAAACAAATAGTGTGGGTAGCGGCGTCCTCTCGGTGGCCAGACAGAAAAGCGTCTTCCTCCTCCCACCATCCGCTGCCCACCACTACAGCAATCACCTCTTTTCTTACACCTTGCCTTGAACAAAGAGAGAGCGTGTGTGTAGTAGCTGCTGTGTTCATCAAAACAGTCTTACATTCATTGTTTGGTCCTTTGGAAGACACGCCACCTTAACGCGGTAAGGCCTCGAACCGAAGTGGGAAAAATCTCCAGCTTGCAACGGAAACAAAAGGAGCAACAAGAGAAATAGTAAAGACGCCTCCAACACACACACACACACACACACACACACACACACACACACACACACACACACACCCACATCCACGGCTTTAGAACCTCCATGACGACAAAACTTGGCAACGCAGGAAGGAGGAACGAAGACTTAAGTTGCGAGAAAGACGATTCCCCAAACTTAGTCGCGTCGGGTTATAAGATGCGAAGCAGGTCATCGGAAGAGAGAGAGAGAGAGAGAGAGAGAGAGAGAGAGAGAGAGAGAGAGAGAGAGAGAGAGAGAGAGAGAGAGAGAGAGAGAGAGAGAGAGAGAGAGAGAGAGAGAGAGAGAGAGAGAGAGAGAGAGAGAGAGAGAGAGAGAGAGAGAGAGAGAGAGAGAGAGAGAGAGAGAGAGAGAGAGAGAGAGAGAGAGAGAGAGAGAGAGAGAGAGAGAGAGAGAGAGAGAGAGAGTAGATGTGTAGGAAGGCCCAGCAACAGAATGAAGGAAAAATGGACAAGTTATGGGCCACTTGAGAAGGACAGGGTGCTGGGAGGGTCATCGGGGAAGGAGGAGGAAGCCTAAGGGGGACGGGGTAGGGTGAAGTGTTGTCTGGGATCCATATTAGCAGACTGTCTCACGCCTTAACGCTTTGCTGCTACACTCCACACACTCCTTCCAAGCTCCATGTATTTAAAAGAACGACAGAAAAGAAAAATAGAAACCACTTTACAATTGTTGACAAGAAATGGATCAGCTTTTATCAGAATCTTACAACGCATGCGCTCACACACACACACACACACACACACACACACACACACACACACACACACACACACACACACCGACCCACGCTCACGCCAACACCCACGCTCACGCCGACACCCACGCTCACACGTAATATTCGTTAGTGTCACTTATGTTAGAGCAAAGGGGGTGTGTCTTATTCATGGCTTTATTGACAATCTGAATTTTTTTCTTTTATTTCTATATTGTTATCAATGCAATTTCATCATGCAACTGGAAATCCTTGAAACGTATCTAAATGTAGTATGAGAGAACACAATTGGCAGATGCATGACGCCCTTGCTCGGACGCATAAATCATTCAGAATCATTAGAGAAAAAAAAAATGAGCGAGAAATTCAGGCGGAACGAGACTCTGGTATTGTGAGAATAACTACACGGGAAGACAAAGTTAGTGGAATGCATACCACGTTGAGCTCAGGCTTAGTGTTTTGTATACCAGGCGATTAATGTGCATTACTGTTAGTTATTATTGTTGTTGCTGTTGTCGTCGTCATTTTGTTGTTGTTGTACTTGTATTTGTTGCTCTGTTGCTGGGGCTGATTTTGTTGTTTCTACAGCTGCTATTGTTATTGGCGGAGGTGGACCTGAGGGTGGCTACGATCATTATAATTACTCTTGTTATTTCCGTTGGTGTCACTGCAGTGTTGATGCATTCCTGTGACTGTTGATAATGCTACTGCTCCCATTGCTGGCTTTGATATTTCTTGATTCAATCCTTTCTTAGTGTTGTTGTTGCTGTTCATGTTGTTGTTGGTGGTCGAGGTGCATGGGGGCAGTGGTGGTGGTGGTGGTGAGGATTGTAATATGGATGTGGTGACGTGGTATATCTCTTCGTGGTTGTAGTGGTGGTGGTGGTAGTAGGCAGTGTGGCGGTGTTTGTAATCACGATAATATTTGTGGTTTATGGAGGCAGTTATGGTGTCATTGCTGTGATTATTGTTATCGATGCGGTGATGATGGCTGTGATAGGTTCTACTGATATGTATTGCCTAAGAGATTGCTGTTCTTGTCCTCGTTGTTGTTGTTGTTGTTGTTGTTGTTTGTCTTGATCTTTGTTGCTGCTATCGTCATCGCCTTTATTGTTGTTGTCGTTGTTGTTGCTGCTCCTGTTTTTGTTGTTGTTTTTGCTGTTGATGTTGCTGCTGTTGTTGTTGTTGTTCATGGTGGTGGTGATACTAGTGGTGGGGATGTTGTTGCTGCTACTGTTGTTGTTGTTGTTGTTGTTGTTGTTGTTGTTGTTGCTGTTGGTCATGGTGGTGGTGACACTAGTGTTGTTGCTGCTGCTGTTGTCTTTTTTATTAGAGTCGCAGCTGTGGAGACTATAATCGCAGTGATGATGATAATGGAGAGGATAATTATGTTGTAGCAGTAGCAATGGCAGCAGTTGCTATTGTTGTTGTTGGGAGTGAGTGCTGGTTTTGTTGGTTTGTCTGTACTGAAGGGCGATGGTGGTGGTGGTGGTGGTGGTGGTGGCGTGCAGGTCGTTGCCAGTGCACGGAGGGAGCAATAACAAGAGTGCAGTCCTGGGAGCACAACATCTCAATATTTGAACTCTTCTCTAACACTGCCTTCCTCTTTTTTTCACTTGGATCTCCCTCCTTCCTCCTCCTTTACACTTCTGGTCCTCTCCTTGCTCTTCTTTGGTCTCCTCGCCCTCTCCTTCTGCCTCCTGGATCTAGTAATTTAATCACAAAATATTTTTTCATCCTATTTTTCATCCGCACATTCTCTCCTTGTTTTCGTGGAGCATTCGCCTGCTATTGCCAAGTGCTCTTTTCTCTTTCTTTCTTTTTCATTCCTCTCTCTCTCTCTCTCTCTCTCTCTCTCTCTCTCTCTCTCTCTCCGGTCTACTCCGCCTCTTGTCCCTTCTCTCCATTTTCATTTTCCTCTTCATTTTCCTTTTCTCTCAGTTTCCTCTGCTATTTCCCTCTTCTCTCGGCTCCATTTTCCTTCTTATCTTATTTCTCATCTCATATTTTATTCGCATTCTCATATATATTTTTTCTCATATTTCTTTCCTTTTCCATTCCTTTGCTTCCTCTTCACCTTCCACTTCCTCGTCCTCCTCCTCCTCCTCCTCCTCCTCCTCCTCCTCCTCCTCCTCTTCCTCTTCTTTCTTCTCCTCCTTTTATGAAACTACATTCTCTAGCTCAGTGGCAAGTGCAAAAAGAAAATGCCGTGAATGAGTGCGATTATTGCCTCAGGCTGAAGCAAAACTGAGAGGTGTGGAGAAAGCATATACTCTCTCTCTCTCTCTCTCTCTCTCTCTCTCTCTCTCTCTCTCTCTCTCTCTCTCTCTCTCTCTCTATCTATCTATCTCAATTACCCCATTGGTTTGCATTTCTGTGCATATGTACAAACAAACAACACACACACACACACACACACACACACACACACACACACACACACACAAACAGCACGCACATTTGCCGGCATCCATCCGTGGCGCTCCTGCATCCAAGCACCCTGAGTGTTTAGAAGCGTTCAATACCCACTACACGGTACTCACTAATAGAACACTTGGGCTTAAGTGACCGTGTGTTTCTCAGTCGCCCCTTAAACCACCACCACCACCACCACCACCATCACTATCACAAGTCTCCCGGTGTTCCTCCGTCTTCCTCCTCCTCCTCCTCCCTTTCCCCGCGAACGTGTCTCATCTCGTCTTACGTCAATAGGCCGGAAAATAAGTGGCTGTGTTTGTCCAGGCTTTGAACGTGTTACAAACGACGCATTCTCCTCTTTTTACGGGTTCCTTTACGAGCCAATTCCCATTTAATGGCTGTTATGCAGACTAGACTAAATGGGCTCAGAGTTTTACTGTGGAAAAATTACCTTTATTCTAATACTTTCGTTCTTTAGAGTAGGCGATTTATCCACACGTTATTACAAAGTTGGGGGACGATGGGGAGGGAGAAACGGACGCGTGGCACATTACGGTCTACATTTAAGCTGCGCTACAAACAAGGTGTGTGTGTGTGTGTGTGTGTGTGTGTGTGTGTGTGTGTGTGTGTCTGTGTCTGTGTCTGTGTGTGTGTGTGTGTGTGTGTGTGTGTGTGTGTGTGTGTGTGTGTGTGTTCTCTCGTGGCAAATTAAAGCGATTATCAAGGAGGATCAACAACCGCCGCTATTAATGCAAGTGTGATTCAAATGAGGATCGGAGAGCGCGCTGGAGTACGGCCTGGGAGGTTAGTTTGCTTAATTATTTAGGAGTGTTATTCGATCAATGTTTTCCGTGATGTGTGTGTGTGTGTGTGTGTGTGTGTGTGTGTGTGTGTGTGTGTGTGTGTGTGTGTGTGTGTGTGTGTGTGTGTGTGTGTGTGTGTGTGTGTGAGAGAGAGAGAGAGAGAGAGAGAGAGAGAGAGAGAGAGAGAGAGAGAGAGAGAGAGAGAGAGAGAGAGAGAGAGAGAGAGAGAGAGAGAGAGAGAGAGAGAGAGAGAGAGAGAGAGAGAGAGAGAGAGAGAGAGAATTCACCAAGCTTTTAACGTAATGCTCGTGTTTTTGTGCTATACAAGAGCATTTTAAAAAGGAAGACATGGGGATCGAGTTTCTGAAGGATTTGTAGAAGCCGACCAAAGGAGCCCTGCCCTGAGGAACCTTCATACTTGCTAGATAAAGAATATAAAGTAGTAATATTGTCGTTGTTTTCTTCTCTTGCCTTCAGTCCGCATGAAATTCAATGATATTTATGACAGATTTCCTTCTTCTGTTTCGATCTAAATAATTTGTTTTTGTTTTTCTCCTTCTCTTCAATTTCTTCATGTTGATCTTACTTTTTTTTTAGTATTATTTTTATTTTCTCTTCCCAAGATTAAGAACAGACGGCGCTGGTATTGTCTGCCGCCAGGTTTCCAAAATTCGCATGAGCAAACACACACACATACCACACTCACACACACACACACACACACACACACACACACACACACACACACACACACACACACACACACGTAGGCACGCACGCATGCACCCTCACAGGCACGGAAACACACACACACACACACACACACACACACACACACACACACACACACACACACACACACACACGTTAACTAACAACCTCCACCGTATTGCGAGTGTTGTTGAATATTCAGTGTTGCACAGAGGGTGTTGCAAAGCGAGAGTTTCAGAGCGTCCAACATCCATATTCCAGGTTCTCTGTGCACCCAATTCCAGCAGCAATTATCCAGAAAGTAATCTATTCAGCTATTGGTTCACGCGGCCGACCGCTCCTGCGTCCTGGTGGTGGCTGGCCCAGCGCGCGAGCACAAATATGCAGTGCTCAGGAATAATGAATGTGATGACTCCCGTAAATATAATAGAGAAAATGATGGTGATGATAATAATAATAATAGTAATGATAATAAT
>NC_059295.1:15103440-15133440 GCF_017591435.1 Portunus trituberculatus
ACAGACTAAACCCTCCGGACGCCATCAGCCTAAGCATAAACATCGTGAAACAATTCCCTTCATTTAATAATCTTACATGAAGGCTTTCCTATTGTCACATGCACGCTGCCATTCACTACACACTTTCTCTTGGCTTTCTATCAACAGAGTTCAACGCTAAACACTTCACGCTTTTTATTTCTGAATAGACTTTCAGACTTCACGTTCATTTTTTCCTGTTTTCATTTTTTTAATATTTATGGAATCACTTTTTTGTTGCGTGTCTACAGACTTTCCACATCATCCTTTTTCCCTGGTCTTTATGTGCATTTTGTTCTCTGGAATTCTTTGCCCCTTTTAACAAAATTATTCTTTTTTCATATCATGTATATAAAATGTATAAACATGCACACGTTTTTTGTTTCTGTTATTTTCCTTTGTTGGCTTTTCTTTTATTATCATCATTCATCCTACGCTAAACTTGCTTCACATTCAGCCTTTCTAGTTTTATTATTCATATTTTCTATTAGCTTTCTCTTTTGCTTTGGCGTTGATAAAATCCTGCGCAGCACAGTGATGGGCCCAGACAGGTCTCCACTCAGTCCCGTGACCGTTTCCTGCCACGCATAATTTTATATTTTTCGGTTCGGTAAAACTATTTTACTTTAACTTTATTTCTCAATTCTTTTTAAGAAATATTTTATGACAAACGTTTTGCAAGGAAAGCTATTTTATTTGTCTATTATTATTATTATTATTATTATTATTATTATTATTATTATTATTATTATTATTATTAATAATAATAATAATAATAATAATAATAATAATTATTATTATTATTATCATTTTCATTATTATTATTATTATTATTATTATTATTATTATTATTATTATTATTATTATTATTAGTCAATATTATTATCTATTATTTATTTTTTTTCAAAGGAGTTCTGTAAAACATCGACTTCTCACTGCCCATCAGCCGCACACAGCCACTCAGGAAGGTTCCAGCATGCACTTCCATTCACTGGCGGCAATTCATGTTTTCATTTGTCATTTTTTATCATCAAATGCAATTACCGGACTTGCTTTTGTTGTTAATTATTATGAATATTTGTTGCACCAAAACACTTCCTGCTGATACATGAAAATATTTCTCTTCATGGGTGCAAAGCGTAATGTTGTAACAGGTCACAGTTAGATACAATGTAGTCACTTTGCAAGCAGAAATGTGCTTTGCAAGGCCACGAAGTCCACAAAATATAGTTCTACCGTATATACATATATAATAGATTCATGCCACAGCTTACAGTGGTCACGTCAAGCCCGCCAGTGGTGTTTACGAGCACCTTTGTTTTCCTGCCCTCGAGTCTCAGGATAGTTGTTCCCTTATTGTTCCAGGACAAAGGCAATACAAATAAATAAATGAATAAACGAATAATGTAAGCAACGTTTTCCAAAGACAGTCATCCAGCCACAACCTCGCGGTGATAATTTTACAACTACATTTGTGTTTGTCAGCAGCCCGCATGGTCATCATGTTATGGAATCCACTCCGGCTGTGTACATATCGTTTCAGACACGTAAACTACTTTTCCCGCCGCTACATTTGTCATTTGTCCTATCAAGACGAAAGTTAACCACTCATGACTAAAGTAAGAGTACAGTAAATCTAACGTAATTTAAAACATCACTAAGTATGTATTCAAACTTAGCTGCATGTCCCCACATTCACAAGTGCCACATAAAATATATCACTTGTGTGTTTGCCGTCTTACCTTTTGAGCAGATCAACAAACAACATCAACAGATAGATGCCTTAAGTCGTTCAGCACTTCACCCAGCACAACGGTACGGCGACACTAACGAGCAGGAATTCTAAATATAGTCAACGATAAATCTTGCTCCACTCTACTGGAAGATGATGGAGGCGTGAAAACTACTTGTCAAAAAGCGTGGCCATCTTTACTACCTGGCGCAGTGGCAGGCGAGTTCTGCACACACTGGCAGTGCGGTGTTGGTTTATGCTGCCCTACGTCACTTTACAGCACGATTGTAAAGAATACTTTTCTCCCATCTACCATTTTACACACACACACACACACACACACACACACACACACACACACACACACACACACACACACACACACACACACACACACACACACACACACACACACACACACACACATCTTTTAACCACGTCGCAAAACATGGATTTGTGTCCTCTTCCTTCCGACTATAAATCAAGAGAAAGGTGTGTATTTGTGTTTGTTTGTGTATGAGAGAGAGAGAGAGAGAGAGAGAGAGAGAGAGAGAGAGAGAGAGAGAGAGATTGAGAGAGAGAGAGAGAGAGAGAGAGAGATATTGTGTGTGTGCGTGTGTGTGTGTGTGTGTGTGTGTGTGTGTGTGTGTTTCTAGGTGTGGGTGTGGGTGTGGGTGAGGTGCTGTAGGTGAGGTGCTGTATGAAAGTTAATCCCCAGGAGTGGGTAGTGATCAGTGTGTGTGGCAGGGTACGCGCCTCTAATTATGAGCAGCTTACACGGCGAAATTAAACTTTAATCGTTACGTTATGAATCCAACTCTCTAAATACTCTGAATACTTTGCACTGTGTCTATCCTGCCTTTGTCGGCATGCTGGTCTCTTTGTGTGTGTGTGTGTGTGTGTGTGTGTGTGTGTGTGTGTGTGTGTGTGTGTGTGTGTGTGTGTGTGTGTGTGTGTGTGTGTGTGTGTGTGTGTGTGTGTGTGTGTGTGTGTGTGTGTGTGTGCCAATCCATCAATCCATTATCTTTGTATCTACATGTCTATCTACATGTATATAAATTTCGTTACTAATCTACGTATGTATGCAGGTATCTATTTGTCTATCTATCTATTTACTTGTTAACCTATCTATCTCCAAACTGCACACACACACACACACACACACACACACACACACACACACATACGTATCAGTCTATCTTTATCATTACCCTAAACACTTTTATCAAACATGGGAAGGGACCAGCAGAGAGCACCCAGCCCAGTCCACGCAGCGGCCATTCCTGTCACGAATACCAAAACAACGCCGTTCACACCACTCCACCAATAGCCGAAGCAACGAAAACAACATTTAATCCCGCCGCCAGGAGCAGGAATCACTGGAATTCTTTTATCTTGCCCTCCGATTCTCGCGACGCCAGCATTCCCAGCACATTGTTAAGGGGCGGCGCAGACCACATCCTTCGGTGACTCAGGGAGAAGCGTTGAGGCGAGTGAAGGAATGAAGGGACGAGGGAAGGTAAAGATGAAGCCACATTATTTCTTTCCAGCTCAGATGATTCAGGTGATACTCAGTTAAATGGAGCTTTGTATACACGACTTGTTTTGTCTGTTACGTTCATGCAGTTACACAAGATTCCTATAGCTATCTTTCATTGCACATTTACAGGTATTCCAATATAAAGCTGATATTTTCTAACAAACTGAGGGAGGAAGGGAGGATAAACTTTTTTTGTTATTGATGATGGGCATGAGAGATTTTTCGTGACTGCCAGAAAATTATTGTAAGTACCTAGGGAGTTTTTTTTTTCTATTGTTATTCTCATACGTCCTCATTATCAATTTCATACCATGATATCTCTCTTTACGCTTCACTGTTCCTGTGAGAACTATTTTTTATGTATATCTTTCTTTGTCTATATTCTCTTTGTCTCTCTCTCTCTCTCTCTCTCTCTCTCTCTCTCTCTCTCTCTCTCTCTCTCTCTCTCTCTCTCTCTCTCTCTCTCTCTCTCTCTCTCTCTCTCTCTCTCTCTCAACAGGTATACTCAGATATTCGCTACTCACACCTCTTTTCTCTCTCTATAAAAAAAAAAAAAGAGAGCGAGAGAAAGAAAGGCCCACCCAGCAGAAGAATATTGTAAGATCCAAGTTATATCGGGCCATCGTGAACTCGCATTCGGTTATTGGACCAAGAAATTGCATTCGCGCGTATATGACAAGAGGAGGTTACCAGGAGGAGTTGTTACGGGGCACCTTCATCTTAGATCTTCGATAAAATGACTCGGCGCCGCTGCTGCTTCTAATCACAGCGGCAGTGCACCGGGCGACGGCAGGCAATTATGGCGGGAGTGGAGGTGGGGTGTGATTTGGTGGCCTGATAATGTGCTGGTGGGGTGATTATGGTGGTGATGGCGAAGGAGATGAGTGCATGGTGTTATTGGAAGTTAGTCAGGATTTGTGTGGTGGGACAGAGGAGGAGGAGGAAGAAGAGGAACACTAGGAAGAGGAGGAGGTGGAGGAGGATGGGTTGGTTGGTTGGAGAGAAGGGAGGGGAGGGTTCTGGTTCTTAAATGTAGAAGGTCACTGAAAGCTTGTTGGCATTTCCCGGGAATACTTCTTTTACTAAAGTATTCTGGGCATCTTTCCTACCGGTATAAGAAAAGACGACGGAAAAGTGAGGAGGGGGAACAGAGGGAGCACTCAGAAGAGATAGTGCTGAAAAAGGAGAGAAATAGAGGAGGAGGAGGAGGAGGAGGAGGGCGAGTAAGAAGAGGAGATTGGAGGAAGGAAGAAGAAAAGGGCCCGGAGGAGGAGGAGGAGGAGGAGGAAGAGCATGAGAGGAAAAGAAATAAATGGGAGCCAAAAAAAGACAACAACCATGGAAGCAAAAGTAATGAAACGCCCATTAGCTTATAACGCGGTGGCTTGCATGCAGCGGTGGCCTTTTCTCTACTGCTAGGAAAACATGGCAGAAAAAAAAAAGATACAAAAAACGCATTCCTCAGCTCCTTTCCCTCCTGCACATTACCAACGAGGAAAATCCGAGGAAGAGGAGGAGGAGGAGGAGGAGGAAGATTGGCTTGAGATATCTGAAGCCCATCTCTGTTATAAGAATATTTATCTCTTCTGCAGCATTACGAATATCTAAAGATGGAGAGCAGTGTTAGAGAACTAGAGAAAGAGACTCGCTAACCTTTTTCAGGCACATTATCTCTCTATCTACATACTCTTACCACCCCGAAATCTCACACAGGCGGCACAAACAAGGCAACACACACACACACACACACACACACACACACACACACACACACACACACACACACACACGTTATTCATACTGTTACCCTCCAGCAGTCTCTATTGGAAAGGGACAGTCTCGTGGCCTAAAGGTGTGTGTGAGTGTGTGTGTGTGTGTGAGAGAGAGAGAGAGAGAGA
The DNA here is from genome assembly GCF_017591435.1 of Portunus trituberculatus. Taxonomy (NCBI): domain Eukaryota; kingdom Metazoa; phylum Arthropoda; class Malacostraca; order Decapoda; family Portunidae; genus Portunus; species Portunus trituberculatus. The sequence continues at coordinate 15,108,629 of NC_059295.1, forward strand.
GAGAGAGAGAGAGAGAGAGAGAGAGAGAGAGAGAGAGAGAGAGAGAGAGAGAGAGAGAGAGAGAGAGAGAGAGAGAGAGAGAGAGAGAGAGTGTGTGTGTCCTAATTTATGTTGTTAATGTTGTAGCACGCTGTTGTACCGTTGCAGCAATGTGATGTTCTGTAATTGGAAAGATCGCAGGTGTCACGGCCATTCGCCAGCTCTACGGGCGCCACACGGGAGTGTGTGCCCGGTGTATCTGGAGCTGTGAACCCTGAAGTCAGTTTAACGCTCACGCCTGCCTGTGAACAAACAATCATTGCGAGTCACTACTACGGACGTCAACACTGCTACACGTGCACTCTATTCGATGACATGCTTTCCTTCAGTCTCTCGCTAAATCACTAGTTAACATGTTTTCCTTCATTCTGCTGCTAACATGTTTTCCTTCATTCTCCTGTTAACATGTTTTCCTTCATTCACTCGCTAACATGTTTTCCTTCATTCTCCTGTTAACATGTTTTCCTTCATTCTCCTGTTAACATGTTTTCTTCATTCACTCGCTAACATGTCCTCCTTCATTTACGATCATAATGGTTGCGATTTCTTTTCACTATTCCTTATCCTTTACAAAGTGCAAGTCTTCTCTTAGTGGCAGTGACATATTTGCACACTGGCACACGTACACTCTATTCCCTACCATGTTTTTCCTTATTCATAATCACATATAGGTATTTCCACTTTCTTTTTTTTATAATACTTTACGAGATGGAAGTCTTCTTTTAATGGCAGTGACGGATATCTGCACTCTGCTACACACACACACACACACCGCATAGTGTAGTGGTTAGCACGCTCGACTCACAATCGAGAGGGCCGGGTTCGAGTCCCGGTAAGCGGCGAGGCAAATGGGCAAGCCTCTTAATGTGTGGCCCATGTTCACCTAGCTTTCCCGGTGTGTGGAGTGTTGATGTGGTGTCAGTCCTACCCGAAGATCGGTCTATGAGCTCTGAGCTCGCTCCGTAATGGGGAAGATTGGCTGGGTGACCAGCAGACGACCGAGGTGAATTACACACACACACACACACACACACACACACACACACACACACACATATATATATATATATATATATATATATATATATATATATATATATATATATATATATATATATATATATACACACACACACACACACACACACACACACACACACACACACACACACACACACACACACACACACACACACACACACACTGTAGGAGGTGGCAGTAGACACCTGCTGAAACGAAAATTACTACCAGTGAGGCCTAATAGCACTGGCTCAGGTGGTGCTGTGAACTTATCATTAAAGCCAGCTGTGACCTCACTGAACCTTTCCCTTTGTGTCACACAACACAAGGGGGCAGTCACAGCCTGCCTTCTAAAAACAACTTTCTTTCTTCACAGAGCACTACATGCATCTAACTACATATACATTCTTCAGCAAAATTTTAAATCGAGAAAAACATAAAAAAGATGACCCTTTATCATTCATAGAGTCTCCTAGTTATTTTCAATTAGACTTATTTGGGGACCGGCACCTCAGTAGGTGTTTTTTTTTTTTTATAAATTTTTGTTTCCCTTGGCCGGTTTTCTCTCTTACATAAAAAATAAAAACAGTAATCGCCGCGTCATTTTCTTTAAGTCACAATAACACTGCGTACCATTCTTATTTTTTTATTTTCTTCGCTATTCCTTTTTAACTTTACCGAGGCACAAGTCCTTTCACTTATTGACAATGAAGGATATCCGGCGTGCATGAACTCAGCCAGCAGGTAATCTCACTAGTTTGTCTCAGATGACATGACAATCTTCCTTGGCGAGTTACGATTCTCCAAACTTGGTGGTATTTCACAGTTTTAAAGCTGCGGAAAACAGGTGATTGTTCTTCGAGGTAATGTTCAAGGTGAGAACCTCGCTGCCAGGGAAGTAATCTAAGGATCAATATCACGCCACCTTCTCAGTACAAAGTAGCAAATTGGAGATCTGGTCAATTCATCCCATTTGCTGACCATGTCCTTAGAACTTGGCGTGACGCGGTTGCTTCACTGATGGCGGTGTATTTGTCGTGCTTCTTCCCTTGCACCACATCTATTGCCTGGTAATTTGTTTTCTCGATTTCCTTTTTCTTCTTGTTTTTCGTTCTCTTCCCTCATTCATCCGTCTTCTTTCCTTGTTTCATCTGTCTTCTTTAGTTTTGCAAGTCTTTGTTTCCTCTATTCCTCTTCCTTCATGTTTTGTTTTCGTCTTTTCCCTTATTCATCCGCCTTCTTGTTTGTTACACCCTTCTCTTTGAGATTCGTAAGGTTACCACAAAATCACTTGGAATATTGCCTCTAAGAAAAACTGTTTCCCAGACCTTGATCCATGTTTTCGCCCGCCATATGCATGCACGAGTTATCTCGTTGTTCGTGTATTGTCGACTTGCATAACAATTGTGAGAGAGAAAGGGGAGGTGTGAAGAAGAGATAAAGATGAGGAAGGGAAGAAGGAGGAAGAATTACAAAGCATTACGAACAACAACGGAACTTGTGATCCTTTCTTAGGCTGCTTGCCTCATCTACAACAAAGACTCATGTTGTAAAAAAGAGGTAAGGGGTGTAGAAAGCTCTTCTTGTTCCTTCAATCGAACATAAGATTGATGAGAGTAGGAAATAAAGGTAAAAGCATACGGCTGCCATTGTTGTGCTGGGGCACTTCTCTTTTCTAAGGTAACCTACGGCTACTTTTGTTTGCCGTAGAGGATTTAAACGCCTGGTTCATTAGAAACGTGTTTGCGTAGTGTCGGTGCAGGCAGTGCGACTGTCTAACGAAGGTGCGGCAGCCTCGTATGGCACTTTCAAAAGGGGAGGATTCAATCAGACCCAGCTTTGTTCAGTCCACTGCCGGATACCACCTGCGTCACCACCATCCCTCCTCCCCCAAACGGTAACCCGGAACCCTGAATCCTGATGGCAATCACTGTATATCAGAGTGCAGCAATGCGCAACTAGTCACGGGTGAAGATGAAACTATATATGCATTAAGTAGACAATGAAATTTAAAAACGAGTAGCAGTTGAAATCAGTGGATGTCCTTGAATGCATCTATTTAGAACAGAAAATTGCACCATATCATGAAAGGGGATTTAGAGAATATGGAGTGAAATATGAACGAAAAGTACTTCTACAGTCATTAAAAACAAGCGTATGTAATCAGTGCACTGATTGCCTGAGGATACACACAAAAAGAAACTAAGGAGTCAAAAGAGGAGTGACGAAAGTAATCATCACCATGACTTAGATATACAAAGACATTATCACGTAACAGAGAGCAAGACACTTTGACTAACATGAACAAGGGAAAGATGTGGATAAGAAAGTACACCAAGTCTCCAACATATAACGGATGGACAATAGCATAACAGTATAGGAATGGTGACTCACGGATAGTACAGAGCAGGGCCGGCAAGGAACCAGACGACAAGGTGAGTAAACAAGTCTTGTTGAGGTGGCCTGAAATACATGAGAAAGAAGAGACAAGAGTAATAACAAATACATTAATAAAAGGTCTATTAGCTTATGACAAAACTTCATGGTTTGTAGACTTATTCTCTTCTACGGATTACCAACCAACAGCAGAAGTAATTATAATGGCAAAGTTTTATTCGTAATCATTTGTTCTACTGGAAAAGAGTCGACGAAGAGGAAATAATAGTCATTTCTTATTCAAACTAATAATATGCACAGTCAGAAAAGTTTCGATGATACTTATTATGACGAGTGGATTGCAAATTAAAGATTATGTTAATGTTTAAGTGCTTGGATTTTCATGCGATGGAATGTTATAACTACTTTTGCAAGCAATATTATTCTATACCGTAGACTTACTTACAATGGGTTTAGATATTAATTAGGTAAATACAGATGACAAAAATAGACAAACTTTTCTCAAGGTTGTCAACAGATGACGGAACACTCAACATTTCCGTCTTGAACGCCAATACGACACACACAGACAGACAGACAACTTGGAGAAGATTACATACATTAATGGATGAGAGATTGTTTTAAGTAAATGACGGACGCTGTGTGTAGGCCGCCCTGCCTTTTGCACACCTCGCATCAGTTGAGTGATTGTTTTGAGAGCCATTTTACAGAAAAAAGCGTTTAGTTTAATTTAAATGCAATAGTTTGCCGGTAATCCTGATGACATTATTTCTGGGGAAAGAGATTCGCCTCTTGATCAAACGATTATAAAATTATCGCTTATGTTACGTGACGAATCCTCTTCAATTCTTACGTAATCCTGAGAATTTCTACCATGACGTCTCTGTTTGAAAATCACCTATTTTTATTCATCTACAGCACGTTTATTTCATTCTTGATTTTCTGTTGAAGTGGAAACCAGGAATGTGCAAAATGATGGTGTGAGAAAATTCTTATACTTCAGTTTCCTTAGTTTGTTTTCTTAATATATATATATATATATATATATATATATATATATATATATATATATATATATATATATATATATATATATATATATATATGACTGTTTTCTTGGTCGACTGACAAATACAAATCGGATGGCTCGTGATTGCCACCGGTGAGGGTTTTTGCATTCACGTATACCTTATCTATACCACGGTATTTAATTTGTCACATTCATGATGCTATTAGAGTGTCCCATCAAAACATCATATCTCTGGCTAACTAGTAGTTATAAGTCATGCGGTCAGCTATTAACCACAATAAAAAAGAAATCAAAGCAATATATCGATGAGTATAATGTATGGAAACAGGAATATGTGCTTCACGCCGGGAATGCCACGTGTAAGCCTTGCGCCTTCTTCCTGCTTTTCTTCTTTATCATATTATGATATTACATCCTTATCTATCCCAACTAAGATTAATTGACAGGAGATCTGATGAAATTCGGAACCTGCTTTTAGATCAGAAATTTAATTTGCCACATGCCTAAACCTCAAGATAATTTAAGAGAGAAAGTGGATGTGGAGGAATGAGAGGATAGGAACGGATAATCCCAAAATCCCCCCATCACCACCACCACTTCCATCACTATCACTCGGCCTGTCACCATCACCTCCTCATCCTGCATTACCATCCATCACAGGCATCAGTACCCAATACCTCCTGTCAGCAACGCCATGCCACCGCCTCAGCATATCACGCAAACACACAGCTGTCCATGAGAGCAGCAGTGTTTGTGTATGTAACTGTTGGTCCGCTGCTGTTGATGATCGTGACGGTAAATGGGAAAATATATAACGAGAAGCGAGAATCGCGAGTCACGCTGAGTTTGGTGAAGCGATGAAAATTTTGCCTTTAAATTTGCATATATGGAGGAGGAGGAGGAGGAGGAGGAGGAGGAGGAGGAGGAGGAGGAGAGAGAGAGAGAGAGAGAGAGAGAGAGAGAGAGAGAGAGAGAGAGAGAGAGAGAGAGAGAGAGAGAGAGAGAGAGAGAGAGAGAGAGAGAGAGTAAATGATGGATGTGGGGAGTGGCAGACTGCAGGGAAATGGTGAGGCTAAGAAAATTTGAGCCGCCGCAAGGTCTTGTGGTGAATGCGTCCCGGGGGCAAGTGTTAGGGCAGTGACGGGCAGTGACGGTCAGTGCTGGAGTTACTTTCACTGGACGAGGAAATCATGCACTTACCAAATAATAGATAGGTAAATGATGCCATGAAAAGTAGACATATTACATTCCTTTGGGTAATCTGAAAACAATAATAATAAACCTTGTGTCTTTCCTTTTTATTGTATTTGAAATATGAATGAGCTTGAAGTCATTTTTGAATTTTGGTTTAAGGGACAATAATGAAGTGACCGATACCTATTCTACAATAACACAGTTCAAGACAAATGAAATACAAACTTCAACTTTAATAAATGCAATTTTCATTGCATTACTTGTACATTCAAAGAACTTCAAGTGCTCGAGGTTGTCCAACTTATTTAAGACCACAATAACACCTCCACGTAGTCTTGTCTTTCCTGGGAGGCAGTGATTCAGAAGTTGCAGGTGTTGGCAAAGTTTAATTCTTAATGTTAGGACAAGTTTCGTGACACTTCGCTGCACTCTTTCCACCGCTTCAGTGTCCTCGTGTAATCTGGGATGTGGGGCTGTACCGCACTTTCAAGGCGACATCTCACTGCTGAAGTGTGTCGCGACGGGTTTTCAGTATCTTGTAGTGAAAATCCTTTTTTATGAGCCAAGCACCATGTATATTTATACATTTAGGTACGAATATAAGTTATTACAGTATGAATATTTGCAGACGCGGGTAACGAGGGCTCCATCATCTTTTTCCTCCTTCATCAACCGTGCCGGCTCACCGCTCATATTTTATTTACTTATACAACGCATTACGTCCTACGAAAAATAACATGCACTCATCAAGACTACGAAACATCTACTATTTGTCAAACAGCTGGATATTTCCAAGTATGTCTTGTATAATAGTATCAGTTATGGTTGTTACTTTAACTTTCTTTTTCTTGTTTTTGGAAATGGTAAAAGAAGGAGAATGCATTTCCTTTCACTGGCGCTGATGTACACATTAACAAAATTACGTTACACAGTGTTAAACTTTGCGGAAGCCATCTAATAACAGACAGATCTCCCGAGGACTGAATATTTAACACAGCATGTATTCTCTAAATAATAATACCCGATTCTAACTCAGCATATTTCGTGGTTCTGGTTGATGTCCTTGCGGCAAGCTTTCTGTAAATCTAAGTTTATTATTTTTGTCACTTTTTTCTCAGGTTTTGTTATGAAAACATCGAATGTACAAGATTAGCAAGGCAGGCTGTTTTCTATTCAAATCTGAAAATAGTTTGTGTGTGTGTGTGTGTGTGTGTGTGTGTGTGTGTGTGTGTGTGTGTGTGTGTGTGTGTGTGTGTGTGTGTGTGTGTGTGTGTTACGGAATCATTAAAGTCTCGAATCCTCTCAGTCCACAAATCCACAATAAACAATAACCTCAGCAGCACTTACATTTCTCCACATAACATAATCAAACCCTGATACACACACACACACACACACACACACACACACACACACACACACACACAGCACATCATAAGTCCCTGACACACTTCAAACAGACCCTTGCCCCCACTCTCCACTATTATACCCCTTCACAACACCATCAGTAGCACAATAGCCGCGCAATATACACATGAGACACCCATACACACACACCAGGGGCACAGTACACCTAACCCAAATCCAATAACACGCTCAGTGAATCCCCAACAAAACTATTTAACCACCGGCTGAGTGTACAGGAATCATACGCTGCTGCCCAACCTGTATGCGGTGTAACAATGTAATTAGAGAGAGAGAGAGAGAGAGAGAGAGAGAGAGAGAGAGAGAGAGAGAGAGAGAGAGAGAGAGAGAGAGAGAGAGAGAGAGAGAGAGAGAGAGAGAGAGAGAGAGAGAGAGAGAGAGAGAGAGAGAGAGAGAGAGAGAGAGAGAGAGTGTGAGTGAGTGAGTGTGTGTGTGTGTGTGTGTGTGTGTGTGTGTGTGTGTGTGTGTGTGTGTGTGTGTGTGTGTGTGTGTGTGTGTGTGCGCGCACCCGTGGAAAACACACATACATACATCACCCCATCTGCAAAACTGGTTAGTGATTGTAATTCGTTATATCTCGGTATTTAACTCTCCTGGCAATCTCGGACTAATAAATTCAGGCAAGTTGATTTATTTATGCAAATGTGTCCAGATATTTTTCAGCTCCTGTCCATAAATTGTCCATGTTTCTACGAATTGCAGTTAATTATGAGCCATAGCGGGCCGGTCTTTGTTTCAGTGTTCTGGACGCAAACATTGAAGCTAAACTTTTCTTAAGGCTTTCTTCTTCTTGTTGTTTTACTTCCCCGGGTAAGGTCTCCGCTCTTGCCTGAGAGACGATCGGTAATACTTTTGTCTATTTTTCTTCTTTTGTTTCGTTCTCACGTTTGCAAGGAACTTTTTACATTTTGTTTGCTGGTCTATACGTTTTACGTGCTCACGTTTGGAAATTCTGGTAAAATTCCTGCACGCTGTGACGGTCTGAGCAACACCACCGATTGTGTCTACACTCTACAGTGTGGAAAAAAAAATGGAGCCATAAAAGAAGATTCGGAGATTTGAAATGAGATTAAATAGATTCAAAGAAGAAAACGATAAGTGGAAATAGAAAGGCATGTTTCAGACAGGAACTGCCACGTGTAATGCTTATTTTCCTGTTTCTGTGCTCTTATGTTTCCGCTACGTCACTGCATATTATTAGAGGAATGACTTGTTTAAATCCATAATTTTTCAGAGTTACTTTGAAAAACTGATCATGCAATTTCCTCGTCTTTATAAACATCATGTTCTTTTCAGCCACGGTAAGCTTATTCCTGATGACTGTAGAAGCTGCATCGCACAAATGAAGACTACTGGAATGAAACATTATCAAACAGTAGTAGTGAGGCGTGAGCAAAGAGTGTTCTTTTGTTAACGATGAGCTGATTAATAAAAGAAATAAAGACAGTTGCAAAGTCTCATCATCTATATCACTGTCACGTAAGATGTCTTGAGTTCATTGCAAATACCTCAAGTCTTCGGGCTTTGAGGAATACGAGGAGGAGAATTGGAAATGACCGACTGTTGCCTTAGGACGCGATGAGCTGTTTTAGTCGTGAGCTACATTCTATACGAATCACCATCTTTGCTAAGAACGGCACTCAAGTAAGGAAGAGCAGGAGGACAACAATGACGACAAGAATGAAAAAGAAGGAAAGGATGCGGAAAAAGAGACGTGAGCGGCAGAAGCAGAGGAGTAATGGGAGGAAGAGGAACGCTGGACAGACCATGAAACAGGATTTTCCAGTCAATAACATGGATATTTGGGTAATTAGGCTCATCAGTGTCACTATCGTCAGCCTCAATGATTCCAGCACAGGAATCCCTTGTGGGGTGAGGGATTTGACAGCAGACCACATTAAGCTCGGACGTCTTGGTCTGGCCAGTGCAGCTTCAAGCAAAACAAAGCCAAGTCGTCTTCGAGTGATACGGGATTCGAAGCAGGATCTTTTGGCTATGGGGCGAATGTGGAGATCCCTGCACCGCCCAGTAAGTTGTTGCGTTTTAAATGTCAATTCTATGCAGTTTGACAGCAGTACACTAATGGTATCAATCTTCTTGCATCCTTTTAATTTCACTTTTCCATGGGTGTGTGAATTGACATGCCTGCCACGTAACGCACTTCACACAAGATAAGAGAACTCAACATTGACCACATGAAATTACTTTGGACAGAAGAACTTCCAAAAGGTTGACAAAATTATAATATTACAGGAAAGTTTTTTGAGGCAGCAAGTGTCGTAGTAACAAAGACTCTCTGTCTCTCACTGCCCCTAGTTTACATTAATCATATCACAGTCCATTTTCTCAGAAGCCTCAGTAAGATATTTGTTAGTATCTTCAAAGTGTATTCAGTGCTCTCACATACTGCCACATACCAAATGCAACACGGTATTTACTGTCTTTGCAGGAATGAATTTCGGGAAATGGATTTTTTGTTCCCATGAATGGAGTGATATTAGGAGAACATTAGAATTTCAATGGAAACACATCAACTTTCTAGAAATACGAGTGCAAGAAGCAATAAAAATCAAAATGAAAGAAACAATTATTTTACAGAACTATGCGTAACAGAAAATAACTTGTATACGACTATATAACTAGTGGGAGTGTTGGTGTTATGAGTTCTTATATTATTTGAAAAAAAAGATCGCTGGTGTTTCGGGATTGAATATGAACGTCACCAATATCATACAATCTCATTGATTATACACATGACTGTTCATAACGCACATCTCAATTGTTCCTCAATATATGTACATTTTATTCTACGGTAGTATGCCAACCTCATGCAATGTTACTTTTTTTTATGGTATCTTCCTGCATGGTGTAAAGAAAGACTGATTCTTATGTTACCAAGGAAAGGTCACCTATACAGGACACCCAGGTAGTAGAGCCGCCCGTCCATTCCACTCAGGGTGGGCAGGGAAAGTGAGACCACTATTATGGCTGTGAGTTGGAAAGACCAGGTAGAGGAATTTTCATGAAAAATTGAATATGGATATCACTGCACTACACTTTTACAGTCCCACAAATAATCCATCGATGAATTAATGAATTTGTAAACTAATAACAAGTTAAATTCATGAATAGGAAACGGAATCATACAAATAAGCAAATAAAAAACAAAAAAAGAAAATACGAAGAGATCGGTAGCTGATGGAAATTGTGATCCTGTGAAGAAGCAAAGACGGATACGAGGAGCAGAAGGTGCATCTCACCACCTCTGGAAAGGCGGAACCACGGAGGATGTGACAAGCGGAGGCCACGCACTCCGTGGTGAGGCGACAGGCAATATTTTGAACATTTTCATTCTATATTTCACTTACATGTCTTTACGATAGGTAAGACATTGGGAGAGAGGGAAGATGTAACAGGAAGATTATAATGACTGTTATGATAACTGAATAAAATAAAAAATAAAAAGGTGGTGGTGGTGGTGGTGATGGTGGAGACGTGAGATCTGCCGACGGTGGATAAAGCACGTAACGAAATTATGCTTTATCACAAGAGAAAAGGACAGAACAGAAGAGAGAATATAGAACAAAAGCCATGATAATTCTACTTCGCGGTAAAAATAGTACGTAGTGGGATGCAACTGACGATCAACAATAGTGAGAAGATGAATGAAAAATTATCCACTTCACTAAGGATTTCTAAAGAAAATATATGTAAAAGCTTCAGGATTTTCAAATATATATTCCCTGACAATTCCTGTTAAGACTGGATTTTCAGATCTTTCAATTCTTTAAGTCACGTATACAAATTTCCATAATTAGTAATCAGGACAGAACAAGAAATAATGGACTCAAGCTTGAAAAGACTGATTAAAAAGAGATAAGAACTGGTTCTCAAGTAGATTGACAGACTAATAGAATACACTCAGTAGTCAGGAATCAGTAATCAGGAAACTTTAAACGAAAACTAGACAAATATATGGATGGGGGTGATAGTCGAAGAAATAAGAAGATAAGTTTCGTACAGAGTCTTCCATATGTAGGCCAGATGGCTCCTTGCAGCTTCCCTTATTTCTTCATGTTTGTATGTTCTTAAAGTTCACATGGAATAAAATGTGGAGAAAAGTTGAACAGACTAAATATCACAGGATATTGAAGATGAAGGAAAGTCAATCATTACATAAAACAGCCCATGTAGAAAAGACACATTACAAAAAAAAAAAAAAGAAAAAAGAAAAACTGGACATTGCACAAAATAGAAGATGAAAGAAATTAAACCATTATAGAAAATGCAACACGGAGAAAAAAAAAGTATAACCCTTACACAGAACAGACGAAACAAAAAATAATAACAAAATAACCTATACACGAAATACAACACAAAAAACAGAAAAGTAAAAAAAAAAAAGCCCAACAAGACACGAAAACAGAAGATGAAGAAACACTAACCAACCCCCACAACATTAATAATTTAGCTACAGCATGAACCACGAACTAAGTAGAGGAGGTTATCCGTCGCAAGCACCACACCTTTCTTGCAACTTTCACTATTGGCATCGGGGTGTCGGGAAGAAGTTAATAAAGTTTCATCCCGTCTCGTAATTCCTGTGTTAAGTAGAGTAAGCTTCGCCCACCGTGTATTTGGACAAGGGATGAGGGTGGCCAGCCTTCACAACTTCCACTCCACAGAAAACCTACAAATTAATAACACTTTCAGATTCTTATACCAATTTTACATCATTTCTCTTCTTTCCAAAGTGCATCTGCTGTTAGTGTTTGTGTATGTCTGTTTCATGTTAATTCGTCTTTTCAAATGATATAGAGGAGAAAGGGTACTAGGTGAAAATTAATAAAGATAAGAGTGAGAGGAAAAGTAAGAGAAAAGACAAAAGGAGAAACTGGTCGTGGTGGCGGTCGTGATGGTGGTGGTGGTGGCGGTGGTGGTGGAATGAAGGGATGAGGAAGAGAAGTAGTATGAATGGGAGAAAGAAGACGGAGAGGATGAAGAAGAGGAAGAGAAAAGAAGAAGAAGATGAAGATGAAGATGAAGATGAAGAAGAAGAAGAAGAAGAAGAAGAAGAAGAAGAAGAAGAAGAAGCAGAAGCAGAAGCAGAAGAAGAAGAAGATGAAGAAAAAGAAGAGAAAGAAGAAGATGATAAAGAAAAAGAAGAGAAAGAAAGAAGAAGAAGAAGAAGAGAGAGAGAGAGAGAGAGAGAGAGAGAGAGAGAGAGAGAGAGAGAGAGAGAGAGAGAGAGTAGGGTAATATAGAGAAAAGAAGAGGAAATGGTGTGCGAATGTTTGTTGGTATGTTGTGTTGGAGGGGCTACTTGGGGTGTGGGAGTCGGAGGGAGTTGGGGAAGTGAGGAGGGGGGGATGAGGAGGGGGAAGGGCTGCGTTAATGTGGTGGGCTGTGGCTGTGTTGTTATTCTTGCTATTATTGCTATTGTTGCCACCGCCATCATAGAGATTGCTGCTGTTATTATTGTTTTCCTTCTCGCCTTCATCACCGTCGCTGTTGTCACTGGTGTTTTTCGTTTGTGTCCTAGTTAGTTTTCCTTCATAACTGTGATTGCGGATGGTGGTGAGGACAATGATAGGAGTGCTAGAGGTGGTGGTGGTGGTGGTGGTGGTGGTGGTGGTGGTGGTGGTGGTGGTGGTGGTGGCGGAGGCGGCGGCCATGCATCACCAATAGCGTGGCATCAGGGAATATAAATCATAAAAAAGGTCCAGGTGTCTGTGTCACCGCGTCGCCTAGGGTGTTCTGGCAACTCTCCACACCCCTTACCCCCATACCATGGCGGGGAGGCAGGACCACTCCACACACTGCATCAATAAAGCCACTTCTCTCACTCCCTCCGTCCCGGGACTTACGTGCAAAATAGTCCAGCCTACCAGGACCCACTGTAATGCTCTACCTAAACCCAAGGCCCCGACGCCACTTCCCTGTTTTGAAAAAGATGCATCACGGTAATGGACGCCAGACCTTTGCTTTTTTTATGGCCTTCGTAAGAATGCAACGAGGTTCAAACCTTTCCAAAAACCACAACACCGGCTGCAGCACGTAAATAACATAATTCTAGTCAGTACAGCACAGATTACTTCATTATATGAATATGAAATATAAGAGTACGTACAGGTACTGTGCTCGCTGGCACAGGTGACGGAACATCAAGAATGGAGTTTCCTAGTGCAGTGGAGGCGGCGCGGCAGACTCTCCTTATTCTTCCCAAGACACGCGAAAGGCAATTTCTTTTCCTACTCCAGCTGGAGAGACATTAAGTCTATCCCTTGTGTCGTTGTGGAACGTGACTGGTGTGTGTGTGTGTGTGTGTGTGTGTGTGTGTGTGTGTGTGTGTAATTCACCTCGATCGCCTGCTGGTCACCCAGCCAGTCTTCCCCATTACGGAGCGAGCTCAGAGCTCATAGACCGATCTTCGGGTAGGACTGAGACCACATCAACACACACCGGGAAAGCGAGGCCACAACCCCTCGAGTTACATTGCGTACCTATTTATTGCTAGGTGAACAGGGGCCACACATTAAGAGGCTTGCCCATTTGCCTCGCCGCTTACCGGGACTCAAACCCGGCCCTCTCGATTGTGAGTTGAGCGTGCTAACCACTACACTATACACGGTGTGTGTGTGTGTGTGTGTGTGTGTGTGTGTGTGTGTGTGTGTGTGTGTGTGTGTGTGTGTGTGTGTGTGTGTGTGATTCACTGTTTGATCTGCTGCAGTCTCTGACGAGACAGCCAGACGTTACCCTACGGAACGAGCTCAGAGCTCATTATTTCCGATCTTCGGATAGGCCTGAGACCAGGCACACACCACACACCGAGACAACAAGGTCACAACTCCTCGATTTACATCCCGTACCTACTCACTGCTAGGTGAACAGGGGCTACACGTGAAAGGAGACACACCCAAATATCTCCACCCGGCCAGGGAATCGAACCCCGGTCCTTTGGCTTGTGAAGCCAAAGTGTGTGTGTGTGTGTGTGTGTGTGTGTGTGTGTGTGTGTGTGTGTGTGTGTGTGTGTGTGTGTGTGTGTGTGTCGACAGGTAAATAGATAGACAGATAAATAAATAGACATACACTTAAATAAATAAAGATGTCTACAAATATTGTAAGTTAAGAATTCTGAATTCAAAATCATGGCATTTCAATAGGAACGGAAGAGTCTTTCATTGCTGCATGAAGTGTATTTCGCTCTTGGAGTGGGCCTAAAACTCTTTAATTTTCCACTGCCATTCAGGTTTTTCCACGTTATTTTCAGGGTTAGTCTTAGCGGCGCTGACTAGTCGTGTTTACCTCTCCACGCCCCAGCGGCCGGGGGTACGTGGCGGGAAAATAGTGATTGGTTTTCACGAGTCTTTTTGGTATCTGATAGTAAGAGGATTAGCCTAAAATCCAATTTTGGGGATCACATGGATAGCCTTGGATGGTTTTATTTGCCAATTTTCAGACAGATAAAAAAACTAGCTCCATTCTTGTTTTTGATAAACAATTTAAATTCTCTGCAGCGTGATGAAGATGATGGTGTCCTCATTGTAGCTTCAGAGGTGGAAATGGCTGTCTGTCTTGATGGTGATGGTGGTGTGTGGTGGTGTGGTGAGGCTGGTTGGCAGTGCTCTTCGCATCCTCGTTTTATACCGAGGAACACAGAGCATCCAGGTTGTCCCAGCTGGGCAAGAGGAGGACAGTCTGTAATGATTACCGCTTCTAGTCTAATGATGCTCATTTATTTTTGCATAATTAAACTGTCATTAAGAGTAAGCTGCTGCTGCTGACAATCCCATGCATAAAATATTAGTTGCCTGTTTTTCCATTGGTCTCACTTCCCATCTTGTATTTAATAAATATCACTCCTAATGGAATTATTGAACAGCCTGACTGTCCTTTTCCATCGAGAGCAGTAAGTGATTTATTGATTATGACAGCTACGCTGGACGCCACTTCTCGAGTAAAACATTTAATTTGGCAAAGAAATGTTATTCAGATGCCTTAGACGCTTTAACGTAGTAGTAGACTGCTGGTGCAGGCAGACAATTCCTTTTGTACAGCAGAGGTGGAAACGACAGCCCAGGAGTAATGGCAGGAAAAAAAATGGGACAGTCTGCTTTTTCTTATCTTTTCTCTCTCTCTCTCTCTCTCTCTCTCTCTCTCTCTCTCTCTCTCTCTCTCTCTCTCTCTCTCTCTCTCTCTCTCTCTCTCTCTCTCTCTCTCTCTCTCTACAATCCTCCCCTAGGGCACCAGACCTCCAGGAAGAACTCGCGACAAGAGTCCTAAGTCGTCAAACAACTCTGTTCCCTCAAGGTTAGTAGTTTCCCCACACTAACTGACTTGCACACAGTTCAAGTCAAATCTCGGCTCCGTCATCAAAGTTTCACTGCAGGAGTTAGAATACCCAGCTCAGCTGAAAACCGAATATATCCCTGAGATTTAACTCGCCGCTCTGTGCTCCATGCATCGGCGTGTCGGGCCTCCTGCTGCTTCGTGCCGTCTGCAGCAACGAGGCCATGCACGAAACCCGGGGAGTGTGCGTCCATCAGATCGCTTACCGGGTTGTATTAATTTATCACGCACATCCCACAACAGCCACGTATGAGTAATTGTTCCACTTCGAGCATAATTCACCGCCTATAATTCATCCACCGGGATTTGGCGAGACGAGAATTAGAGCGACTAAACATCGCTATACTGATTATTGCATTCATAAATCTTCATTACCTTCTTTTATCGTTCTAATTGTCCTGTCTCTAATAATCTATTCTCTCATTTTCGAAGAACGTTCAGTATTGAGTTCAACTATATTTTCAGCTCATCAGAAAATTGCACTGGTAAGAAAGCCTGGTAAGAAAGCCATCACGCCCCCGCCATGGATTTATGTATTATAGATTGTGTTGGCTTTCCTCAGTGGCAAGGATAGATAGGTCCAGCACGCTTGTCCAATCAATAGCTTCACTTAAGTAGCTCATAAGTACGAGCAGTGATATTTAAACGTCAATAACTTGCCGCCTACGTGGAATTAAAAGCCAAACATGTTCATATACCAATACTGGAGGCGACGTGTACCATTAGTGTACTTCGGACACATCCACACCGCCACTTAGCAAAAATTCCTCACTGAAGACTGAGCCACAGAATTTCTCAAGAGATGAAGTCAGTGCCATCAGTACAACTATCAGTCTTCAGCTCTGTATTCTGCTTTAGCAATTCAACACACTCTCCAGCCCGCGCGCTTGGGTACACGAGTGTCACACATCATCCATCTTGCCAAGCTTTCACCGCCGACCTCTCACTCCGTTCATGGCTGCTGCTCTTCACCGAGAGCAGACACAGGGAAGACTTTTGATGATTCCAGGACCCCCGCACTCCACCACCAAGAAGAGATCCAAAGACGCTCACCTGACTCTATCACAGCCAAGACATTACGTTACATTTTTTTTGTGCTACACCACCCTCATTCCTCCTCTCTTTCTCTCTCTCTCTCTCTCTCTCTCTCTCTCTCTCTCTCTCTCTCTCTCTCTCTCTCTCTCTCTCTCTCTCTCTCTCAATAAAGAAGGCAACACTCAGATCGATCATGCAGTTACCGTGGCTAACTGCACACGTTCATCTTGGAGAAAAACAACGCGCTCAGACTTTCTTCCCTCCTCCTTCGTCGACAACTGCCTGGTTTCTACATTTCAAGTCATCATTTTACATATTCTTTTGTTCTTCAGCTTATAACACACACACACACACACACACACACACACACACACACACACACACACACACACACACACGTTCACCACTGTTTCATTTATTTCTATCTGGGTTGCAATTTTTTCCGCCCTCACCTACTTTGCCAAATCATGATTTTATTGTGTGTGTGTGTGTGTGTGTGTGTGTGTGTGTGTGTGTGTGTGTGTGTGTGTGTGTGTGTGTGTGTGTGTGTGTTTCACTGTTTGATCTGCTGCAGTCTCTGACGAGACAGCTAGACGTTACCCTACGGAACGAGCTCAGAGCTCATTATTTCCAATCTTCGGATAGGCCTGAGACCAGACACACACCACACACCGGGACAACAAGGTCACAACTCCTCGATTTACATCCCGTACCTACTCACTGCTAGATGAACAGGGGCTACACGTGAAAGGAGACACACCCAAATATCTCCACCCGGCCGGGAAATCGAACCCCGGTCCTCTGGCTTGTGAAGCCAGCGCTTTAACCACTGAGCTACCTGGCGTGTGTGTGTGTGTGTGTGTGTGTGTGTGTGTGTGTGTGTGTGTGTGTGTGTGTGTGTGTGTGTGTGTGTACATGATACCACAAGATAAAATAGGAGCAAGGGAGTTTCCAGTAATTGATAGGCTCTGTGAGGCGAATAGCCGGCGGATTATTTACGATGTTTTGTTAATACAATATTCATCCTGGCACGTGCAGCTGTTGTGTCATTGGGTGCATCATGACACAAGCACCGCATTGATCGTCGCCAATTCATAGGTTTGAGTGACAAGGGCTCATAGTACACTCTACAATAATACTTTTTTCTTCATTTACCACGTGCTGGATGTACCAAAAATGTATACACGCGACTAAACGTTGATAACATGTCTGTATCTGTGTGTAGTGTGCAGGGGAAACAAGCATTTCATATAAACAAATCCCATCACTCAAGATATTACGCAGATATAACAGTCGTGCAGTTTTTGAAGACGTCTTTGTTCTCATAGAAACCAACAATATAACAATGAAACGTTGTAATGCAAATTAAAGTGGGAACTCATGTATGCTGGTGTGTGTGTGTGTGTGTGTGTGTGTGTGTGTGTGTGTGTGTGTGTGTGTGTGTGTGTGTGTGTGTGTGTGTGTGTGTGTGTGTGTGTGTGTGTGTGTGTGTTAATAAATTATCTCCATCAATTAACTTTCTCTTTGCAACATCCTTTATCCCTGGTTGAGACTCTAGTGTAGGGGAAAGGATACGTAAGCCTCAGTGAAAAATAATGAAGGAAGAGCACTGGGTGAGAGAGAGAGAGAGAGAGAGAGAGAGAGAGAGAGAGAGAGAGAGAGAGAGAGAGAGAGAGAGAGAGAGAGAGAGAGAGAGAGAGAGAGAGAGAGAGAGAGTGTGTGTGTGTGTGTGTGTGTGTGTGTGATTCACCTCGGAAGACTGGCTGGTCACCCAGCCAGTCTTCCCATTACGGAGCGAGCTCAGAGCTCATAGACCGATCTTCGGGTAGGACTGAGACCACAACACACTCCACACACCGGGAAAGCGAGGCCATAACCCCTCGAGTTACATCCCGTACCTATTTACTGCTAGGTGAACAGGGGCTACACATTAAGAGGCTTGCCCATTTGCCTCGCCGCGCCGGGATTCGAACCCGGCCCTCTCGATTGTGAGTCGAGCGTGCTAACCACTACACTACGCGGTGTGTGTGTGTGTGTGTGTGTGTGTAAGTGGAGGTACAGAACACCTAAGTCTAGTGGCTATATTTTTTCTCACCGGCGTGCATTTCAGTATTAGCTCATATGAAGTCCAACCATTCGAGACTTTGGAAATAGGCGGATTATGTTTTTCTTCCTGGTGACTTTGTTCTCCAGCACACGGGGTTGCACCTTCACGGCGCTATGAACAAGCTCCACATCACCGTTTCCATAATGCGAACCTGAAAGTAATCTTGAGGCGGCACGGCGAGGCGATGTAGTTTAGATTTTCACGCGAGTAAAAGGTTCGGACGACATTCGGGGTTCGAACCTCACTTTTTTTTTTTTCCTCTCCCCCTTCCCCCTCCCCCCAACCACCACGGCTATGCGATGGCGGCAGTGCGTACTCTCGCCACGGAACTCCATTTGCAGATTCAGTTTTCCTTACACAGTTCTCCTCCAAACTACTACTGCCTGCCTGCCTTTCACTACTGTCATTTATTTCCACAAGTCTCTCTCTCTCTCTCTCTCTCTCTCTCTCTCTCTCTCTCTCTCTCTCTCTCTCTCTCTCTCCTTCCCTCATTTACATTATTTTCTCCTTCCATCTTTCTGTCCTACAAATTTTTTTGTAGTTTGTGTCTCACTTTGTCTATTTGTACATATGTCTCTTTTCTCTATCTATTTCTGCGTATCCCCTCCTCTCTCTCTCTCTCTCTCTCTCTCTCTCTCTCTCTCTCTCTCTCTCTCTCTCTCTCTCTCTCTCTCTCTCTCTCTCTCTCTCTCTTTACCAGTACTCCTTTTTCTTTGCTTCCTCATCCCACCACTGCTCCGCCATCTCTTGCTCACTTTCGGCCCAAAATCAAGGATATTCCCCGAACTAGCGAGGGGTTTCCTGCCGCCTCTTGGAATCACACTAAGTTCCAGCGAGACAGTAATATCCGTCCCTCGCCCCTGGAAGACGTTGGAACCTGGCTGGAAACACACGTCGCGGAGCGGATCCGTGTCTAGATGGCGTTTATGAGACGATGGGGAGGTGAGGAGCCGGGAGAAGGGAAGAGAAGGAAGGAGAGAGGCGGAGGGGAAGAGGATCATATGGGAGAAGAGGTGGAGGAGAAGAGGGTGTTGCGCAGAGAGGTGTGGTTCTCAGGCGTTTCTCTGACGAAAGGACTTGAGAAGGAGAACGAGGAGGAGGACAAGAACGAGGAAGAGAAGGACCGCGAAAGACCAGGAAGAGGAGGAGCGGAAGGGTGAGCAAGAGGAAGAGGAGGAAGAGAAGTAAAAAGGTCTCTGGCTGTGGAAGAGAAGGAAACGGCGCGGAAAGGAGGAAGAAAAGAAAGAGGGAGGAGGGAAAGGAGCAAAAACAGAACGGGGGACAAGATGCATACTGAGTAAAACGAGAGAGAGAGAGAGAGAGAGAGAGAGAGAGAGAGAGAGAGAGAGAGAGAGAGAGAGAGAGAGAGAGAGAGAAAATGGTCTGCAAGGAGGGGAGCCACCAACAGAGATGAGAGAGAATGTTAATGACACTCGGGGTGGCGGTAAGAGGGGCTGGTGATTGGGTGGTGGCAAGGGACGCACACCCACCACCACCATTAATACCAAATGACCACCATTTACTCCCCCATTAATCAAAGATGACCACTATTACCGACGCCATTAAAGAGGGCTATCTGCTCAACCACCACCACCACCACCGCCGCCACTCCCACATGAGGTGTCATCATGGCAGTCATGTACATCAGATTGCTAATACACCTTTTAAACACTGGCTCCTTGATTTCATTCACCTGAAGCTTCTCTATTACTTCACTCAAACAACTTACTGTGGTCCTTTATCATTCCATTCACCAAAAAAAATATGGGAAGTTACAAGAATTCATGAGTCCTATACACGTGGCAGTCCTATATGAGGTTTACCAACCCTGTATCCACAAACACGTATGGTATTTTAAAGCTCCCTAATGACTCGCCATTAACAAACTATTACGGAGAGTACTCCACTCATCCGCTAATCAGTTTGAGAGCCAATTTCTTCTGGTGATTTATTTTCAACGTAACCTCAAACTTGAATCCATTACCACGACCATTTCCTATGTTGAGTCTTTAGAATGACTTGCTGCATCAGGACTGACCAAACTAACTTATTTCAGAATAGTTCACGAAAATCTGTGTCACTAATATTCCACACACACACACACACACACACACACACACACACACACACACACACACACACACACACAACCTTACATTGCTTTCTTATTCTTATTACAGAAGCTTTTCAGCTGAGCAATGTGAGCGTACATAACGAGGTCATGAAAAATGAAATCCAGTAGAACTAAATAAAATAAGGAAGACTGCAAAAGATTCTCCTTTTGTGTTGAAGAGCTCGTCAGTGGCGTACGTGCAGCAGCAGCCGGCGCGTGCCTCGCAGCCCTGATGCCGCCAAGGAAAGCACCTCCACTTCCCAGGAGCAGGGCACTTCGAGCACCACAACGACAGGTGTACACGGAGAGGTGTAGTGCGGGCGTGACCTGCCGCGGAGGGTTGCGTGCTGTATCTGCCGCTGTCCTCCCCGCATCCTGAGATGACATCCCCGCGCCAGTCATCTTGATCGCCACGACTCCCATACTAACAAGTTTCCTGTTAAACTTTGAGGTGAAGGAAACTTTTATCAAAGATTTCGCTCGCAAACTGAAATTTTTAACTTGTGGTTTGGAAACTCGAGAGGCGCGGAATTGTTATTATTGGTGTTGTTGTTGTTGTGGTTGCCGTTAAAAGGATGGTAATGATAGAAATAATAATGATTACAATGATAATAACGGTAACAGTAATATAAATAACATTAATAATAATAATGGTAATATGTAATAAATAATAATAATAATTATTATTATCATTATCATTATCATTACTATTATTATTATTATTATTATCATCATTTTTATTATTATTATTATTATTATTATTATTATTGTTACCATTATTATAATTTTCATTATTACTACTATTATCAACCTTTACAATAAGTTAAAGGATGAAAAAAAGTTATCATAATCTCATCAGTTATCATCAGCAGTATCAGTTACATATAACAGCAGAAACAGAAGCGGCAGCAGAAATAGTAATAGTAGCAGTAGCAGTAGTAACAACAAAAGCATCAGCAGTAGTGACATGGATGTAGGCCAGCGGTGGCGTGGGCGCAAGCAGCTACACTTTAGCGCCCGGCAACGACCTCAGCTGAACTATTCGCATACCATTCACTGTGTACGACAAACAACACTCGTATAAAGACGCCGTGACTACGTGACTACCAGAACAAACTCCAGCTATTAGTGCAGGGGATGGTGAGGCCAAACGTGCTGTGCAGTCAACCAAGTGATGTGTTGCGCTAAATTAGCGAAATTAAAACGAAAAAAGGAAAAATAATGCGAGCAGAACCAATGAGCAGAAAGAAAATGGAGAGCCTGAGCCGCATGGACGCACCAGTGAGCCCTCAGACAGAAGGATAGCGAGTGGTCTCTCCTGTATTGGGCAGTGGAGGTCACCAGCAGGCGCCTCACCAAAACGGCGTCACCCCGGGAGCTAGTCGGGCCACCATTGCTGCCGCCAACATCACCGCCGCAGCGCGATGGTTTGCACGGTTCACTTGGTTATCTGGCTTTGCCTCAGTCAATACGCTCGTGATGTGGTGCGTAAGTTCCATGGCCGCACCAAACCCTCGACGGCCAGGGGGTGAACGCGCCCGCCGAACTTTATCGGGGTTGGTTTGATTCACATAGTTTAGTCAGCTGTACCGTGGCATTTTCTATGATTCTCACTTTTTTTTCAAATTTTCATTTTTTTTCTATATCAGGTGCGGACATGTGTAGTGACGCCTCTCATTACGGCAGCCACTCACACGGAATATAATATGAAAGAAAAACACAAAAAACAAACGACGACAAGGAACATTCCCTCAGATGAAAGTACAAAATATGAGAAATAAAGAAGGTAATCAAGAAGAGGGAGGAATAAAAAGTAACCTCCGTCACTACAACCATCATCACCATTATCATCGCTCATGCCGTAATGTCCGCGCCCCTGACGAGCCTCTTGTCTGCCATTCTGCACCGGAGAAAGAGACGCTCCAGGTGAGTATTGCCCCATCCTTCACTCGTGTTAATAGCGAGAGCGATGAGCGCGTTTCAAGGTTCTTTTACAAGTTTTCTTTATCCCTTCTTGAAACAGCTCATGTCCGCAACATCGCCTCCTTTCGATGGCCTCTCCACCCCCATCACTACCACCATTAACACCACCACAACCAGCACCAACATTACTACTATCACTACCAATACTAGCACCACTGCTATAAGAACTATCATTACCACTACCAACAAAAACAGTAATAACACCATCACCACTATCACCACTCTACCGTCATCAAAACTATCACCACCACCATCATCAACAAAAACAATAATAACACCATCACCACCAGCATCACCACTATACCATCATCAAAACTATCATCACCAACAACAATAATAACACCACCACCACCACTACCAACACTACCACCACCACCACCCTACAGTCATTGAAATCAGCATCACCACCACTACCAACACCAAAAAAAAAAAACAGCAATACCACCAACAACACCACCACCACCACAACCAATTACCACTGCTATCACTACCAACACTACCACCACTACTCTACCGCCACCAAAACCAGCACCACCTCTACTAACAACAACTGCCACCACCAACCACCACCACCACCACCACCACCATGC
Organism: Portunus trituberculatus; assembly: GCF_017591435.1. NCBI lineage: Eukaryota > Metazoa > Arthropoda > Malacostraca > Decapoda > Portunidae > Portunus > Portunus trituberculatus. The sequence goes on from NC_059295.1 coordinate 15,131,911, forward strand.
GTTGTGTAAATTAAGCAGGCCTCTTAGTGACCCTGCTTAGTTCGGTAGCAAGTTCAGTGTCCCAGGAGGCGCTGCTCGCTGGCTGCAGTTAATGTGAAAAATCGAGGCTTCAAAGAGGCAGAACGACCCGTGAACAGAAATAGCTCCCGGTAGAGGCCGCGGTGCAGGGAATATTACCAATTACTCTCCAGAATCAAGTGCCCTCATATTTGCCTTTCAATACTTTTCAGCCGTTTTGTAATTAAGTAGTGGGGAATATTTCTGGTAATAAGCTATGATATCATGGAAGTTGAAATATGTGCAGCGGTTCTTTTTTTCACATTAATCTGGCGTTCATTATAACACACACACACACACACACACACACACACACACACACACACACACACACAGCATTAGATTAGCGCCTGGCACGTTAGCTTTTGTAAGTAATTAATCATATCGTTATGGATGAAATTAGGGTGAGGACTCATAACTTTCATGTGTTGTCGTAGTATACTCGTGTTACCCAGAGGTGAGGCTCCAGAGGCATATACACGTGCTAAATGAGAAACTTTCCATGACTCCTTTCGCAAGAGATCACTGATTAGGCACACACTGTAAACTCGCCATTACGCGCTTAACTGTTAATCTCTTGCAGCACATCAAGGTAACTCGGTGGTCGATGTGCACTATGCCAGTTAATGGTCTGCTCCTTCACAATGAGGAAGTGATGTGACAACTCGCCTAACGTACACTTGCTCTCATAACCTTTTGACGAGATTCTTGCTATTTGTCTGTGCAGCTTTCTAACTATTGTGTTGCCATGACTACTAGCACGGTAAGGATAGTCTGATTACATAAGTGTTGGCTGAACTGAGATTGACAGACGGTATTGTCACGGTGTTTGAGGATAAGATAACTTTTTTCTTGGATTAATTGTTGTTATGTTCCCTTGACTACATATCTGTTTTGTTGAGGAAGTTAGAGAGTTTGTTTGCATAAGCACTGGCTATACTATGATTGACTGTCAGTGTTGTCGTGGTATTTAAAGGTAGAATGACTTTTTTTCTGGATTACTATACATGTTAATTATGAATGAACACACACGTAGGTTCAAAGTTCATAGCTCACACTGACGAGTAACGAACGACTGAGATGGACGGGCGGGCAATCCACCTCGTTATAGTTAAGCTTTCAGATCGGCACGTGCACTTTTACCGATGAGTATGGTTTGACTAAATTCTACACAGACAGTGTTCATATAATAGTGCTACAAATAGCCCAATACCTGGCAGTATTTTCTTCCATTCATATATGTTTTGTTATTCTTAGACATTTACTCATCTATTATTTGTGTGTTGTGGTGGAGGGATTGAGATGCAAGAAATATTAGTATACAATCATGTGGGAACCAGAACTGTACCGCATAATCTAGATGCGGTCTGATCAGTGCCAAATATAACTTTAATATTACCTCGGAACATCTGCTTTTAACACGCCTAAAAATTAATCCTAATACCTTATTGCCTTATTTGTAGTCTCTATGCA